>NC_083770.1:43727326-43837326 GCF_963514075.1 Conger conger | reverse complement strand
CCGAGGTGGAGCGGCAGGTCCTGCCCATCGTGGGGAAGTGTTTGGATGGGATGAGCCGGGCGGCCGAGAGCATCCAGCCGCAAGCCGTGAGTCTGAACCGAGTCACTGCCACACCACCGCCGTGTTGGTCTGTTTGTGGTGCGTTTCCTACACCGTGAATCCCAGCCGAGTCACTGCCACACCAGCGCCGTGTTGGTCCGTTTGTGGTGCGTTTCCTACACCGTGAATCCCAGCCGAGTCACTGCCACACCACAAGCCGTGTTGGTCTGTTTGTGGTGCGTTTCCTACACTGTGAATCTCAGCTGAGTCACTGCCACACCACCGCCGTGTTGGTCTGTTTGTGGTGCGTTTCCTACACCGTGAATCCCAGCCGAGTCACTGCCACACCAGCGCCGTGTTGGTCTGTTTGTGGTGCGTTTCCTGTGCCGTGAGTCGGGTTACTGACAGCTGTGCGTCACAGTTTCAGCAAAACACTGCCACTACCTGACGACAGGTGCGTTGACAGGCACACACATATGATAAAAACGGAGGTTTTGTCTCCTTGCGTGATGGAATTGATTGAATATGATGGCTGTGGAGAGAGGACACATTTACTCCCTCGTACAGTCTGCTCTGGGGTGTCCTAAGGGCATTGATTCTGATACATGGAAGGTCATGGAATTGATGTATTTTAAGATGTTTTGGTCAAAGTGAGATGTTTGTCTGCCTCACCCCGTCACCTCTCCCCCCCCCCCATGCGCCCCACCCTGCCCACAGGACTCCCAGCAGGTGGTGGAGTGCCACAAGTCCGGCTTTGAGCCGCCTGGGGATGTGGAGTTTGAAGATTACGGGCTAAAGAGGACAGCTTCAGACTCCAACCTGTCTCACACACGCAGCAGGAGCAAGAGCAAACTGTGGCCTTTTATCAAGAGAAACAGGGTAAACAAAAACAGAGCAGCAAACACACAAACACACAAAAACACTGATCCCACAACCGTCTGTCTCATTTGGAGATACAAGGTAAATATACAAAAACACTGATCCCAGAAAAGCCCCGTTCATGAAGAGAAATCGTGTAAGCACAACATAACTCCCAGAATGGCCCTGCCTCACTTCCTGGAGCGGTTCTGTGCTGCATCTGTCTGCCTCAGTCATTTTGCAGTTGTATTTTTTTTTAAACGTCTTTTGTTCTTTGACGTGAGCTATTTTCTTCTCAGTGTGATATAATTCGGATAACTATTCTGTTTGTTCATGTTACGCACACACACACACACACACACAAACACCATTGTTCATTTGAGGTCTGCCTACATGTGAGTCACACAGTTGTTAAACTGAACCCTGTCCAGCTTGTGCACCCCCTGGTCCCTTTCCCAGAATCCCCCGCTTGTTCATTCCTGAGTTTTAGTGTTTGATGAGAGTTTCTGGGGATTTGCTGTGGTGCCCCCAGAATTATAAAACTGTTGGTGCTACAGGGAACACACACCTAAGTGTGTGTATGTGTGTATTTGTGAATAATCTGTGTGTAATATGTGGATAGTATGTTTGTATGTCGTATGTCGTGACGTAGTGTTACCTATAAAGCACTGTAAAGCGTGTTGTATGTATATTTGTGCATATTTTTCATGCATGTAGTGCCTCTATAGGTATGTGTGTTTAGTATGTGTGAAGAGTGTACTTGTGTGTATAATTAATGTACTGTGCATGTGTTTGTCTGTCTGTTTGTGTGTCCATAGTGGTGTGTGTGTGTGTGTGTGTGTGTCTGTCTGTAGTGATCTGTAGTGATATGTATGTGTGTGTGTGTGTGTGACTCATGCTGTGGATTGTGTGTCTGTCTGAGCACTGCAGGCGTGACAGATAAGCCTGTGTTTAGGTGTGAAGGAGATTCTGGGCCGTACAGGCTGGTAGAGTTCACAGATGTTCTGGACTGTGAAGCGCTGAGACTAAGAGAAAGCAGGGCATAGAATGTTCTGGAAAATGAGGTCGCGGTAGAACCAAGGGACCACACGTCTCGCTGTGGCCCAGATCCTGTGCCAAGGACACTGGAAACCGCAGGGGATTGTGGGATTGCGTTTGACTTTGGGAAGAGAAGTACACAAGCAGCCGTTACCTGCTCTTCCACGGCGGGGAAATCATGTTGTGCAGATTATCTGCTCCGTAATGAACAAACAAACAGTTGGATTTACTTTGTAATCTCATATTCCAAAATGCTGTATACTTCTGACACGGACTACAGTGGACAGTCAGTCCAGTTTTACAGTCTGTTCAGCATAATCCGATAATCAGTTTTCTTGAAATACTTTGAATTTCATTTGAGTTCATAGGCTTTGTGATTAATCAGGTTTGGTCCTGCTCAGAGTGGTGGGATCAGAGTGGGACATGCTGCTGACTCACAGTGACCTTATGAGAATGGAAAACCTGGCAGGAAACAAACTCAGTGCCCACTGTTTTGCACCCTCACCTGTCAGAAATGATTCACACTCTATTTTGATGTTCACATCAGAGTGCATTATTATTCATATCAGATTACATTTTTGCTGTATTTTCTGTTGGGTAGGGTTGGAGTGGATTTCAGAGAAAGCAACTATTTTCCAAACTTTAGCACTGGTATTATCTGCTTCCTGATGAACATTTTTCAGCCATTTCAACTTGGAAAGAAACGTGCTGGCTGTTCAGCAGAAAGGTCCAAATTTCAAATAAACATGTTTCATCCAGAGACAAAAGTGTAAAGATTATAATATTACTTATGTTCTAATCAGTGTTTTCTAACTGCTGACTAACTTTGGTTGAGTCTTACTTCTCTCCTCTTGTGTTTCTCTCTGCTGACTCCATTTCTCTGACCGCTAGCTCATGTCCCTCTTAACCTCTCCTCGTCAGCCCCCCCCTCCCCCGCCCACCTCACCGCCACCCCCTGACCACCCTAACGGCCCCCACTCACCCAAACAGCAGAGAGAGCCCCTCTCGCACCGACTCTCTGAACTCATCAGCTCCAAACCCAGAATGCATTGCAGCTCCAAACCCAGAATTCATTGCTTGCGGAGCCTGAAGCGTGGGGTAAGTCCTTTTGAGCGACGCGTCCCCCGTAGGCGTGAAGTTGTGGGCATGTCTCTCGCTGTCTTCTCCTCTGTGCGGGCGGGGTCTCGGGTCTGTCAGAAATTAAGATAACGATATCAGTGAAGCTGAAGGTGGCAAAGGCTGTGTCTGAAATTGCATGCTAGCATGCTATTTAGTATGTAAAAAATAGTATGTGAACGTTTTTAGTCAGTCCAAAACCATAGCATAAAATAGCATGTGAAAAATACCCAGAGGTCATACTACATTTGGTGAAATATCATAATATGCGAACATTGGACACTACGCTGGCACGAGTATCGTACAAGGCGTTGTGATAGTTCACGACCCCAGGATCATGGCCCTAGCCACCAGGGGAAGAATTAGTTTAATAATTTATTATCAAACTCAAGTATTACCTGATTAGCAGAAATTGGTCCAAATCAATGATTATGTTTTAAATCTTTTTTTCTGTTTTCCTTGCTCATCAACTAGCGGCCGTCATCACTGTGCGCTGCGCTTACGAGCTGCACGTTTCTGTGGCAGTCCCATTTGTACCGTCTTACTGTTACTTTGCACGCTGAAGCTGCCTTACGTACACTGAATGATAGTATGCATACTGTATACACTGTATATAGTGTGCCGTACGTAGTATGCTATTTCAGATGCAGCCAAAGTCTGTCCACCAGAAACAGGAAGCAGAATCCCTAGTTTAACTGATTCATTATTTTTGTAAAACTAATCTCTTAAGTGAGTAAAATTGATTCTGCTTACAAAGCACATTTATCGATCTCCCAAACTCTCTGCCCAACGAATTAGACAACCTTTCTGGTATATTTTGTCACACTTGAATCTATTAAAATGGCCACCGAATGAAAAAGATGCATAATTTGGACAGAATGTTCTGTGCTGTTTCTGATGGTATCCGGGGTTCCCTTTTCTCCCTCTCTTTTTCTGTCTGTTGCACGCCGCCATTGTCCCTGTTTCTTGCCCTCCATTTTGTTTGAATGTCTTAACTCTTTAATCCTGTTAGTGCTCATCACCTCCTGCTGTTGATAGAATACTCCAGGCCACATGAACTCATCTTGCAGTGGCTGAACTGTGCATTTTTCAGACAGTTTTGAAGGAGACTAATGCACCCGTTATGACACATCAAGGCAGAATGATAAACCAGATCTCCACAGCAAGATCCAAACAAATGACAACGCACACACGCGTGCGCGTGCATAGCTTTCTGTAATACACACCGCTGCCCCAGCAGACACACACTGTTTACAGGATATGACCTATGCATTCTGCCAGAAATATCCCTACAGTGAGTGACTGACTTTAGTTACTGACACCAGCTGAGGGTAAAACTTGACAGTGAAATATCTTGTTATTCATTATCCTATGTAGAGAGATAATTATTCATAATTTAACACACCCCAGTTAAGACAGACCCTGAAAATCCCATGTCCTGGCTGTATAATTGTGAAGATTCAGCTTCACAGAATTAATGAATGGAGCTCTCAGTTTTCCAAACAGTTTTTGTTGCACTGATTTAGGAATGCTGGCAGCTGTAATACTACTTGTTATAATGTCATCCTGTCTCCTTTAGTTCAGCCAGTACATCCTTCATATAGAAAATGTCCCCTTTCCTTCAGCCAGTTTCTATTTCTATTTTGTTTTGATTGCATTTCCACTTTTAAATCTGCTGAATGACCATACATATAGCATGGTAAGCTTACAGAATACATTTTGGTAATTGTAGAAACGGTGTGTGAGTGTGTGTATGTGTGTGCAAATAGGTTGGGTATGAGTATGTGTGTACGGTAACGCCGTGCTGTAGGAATGAGTCTAGTTTGTCTCAGAGGTTAGCATCTTCTATTTCGAAATTTGTATTCATTGTTTGTTTATTGTATTTTTCAGGTTATTGAAGTTCTCAGCTCTCATGTTCCTCCCTGTATTAGCCGCTGTAATGCACACCGTTTAATCACAGGACTGTTGACACTATGTTGACATGAGCAACAGCATTAGTCTCTCATTAATGAGCTCTTACAGCGTGTGTCTCATGAGTCCACTGCAGAGAACACAAGGCTCCCCCTTGGTGGTTCTGTGTGGCAGATGGAAGAGGTTTCAAAAACCGGTTCATATCAGATGACACCATATTTTTTAGCACAATTTAGTGCACTTTCACCATTTTTAATGAGCAGCCTGAATGGTACCGTGCCAAAGTGAAAAGAGTAAACTGATTGCTCGATTGCTCCACACGTAAATGAATGCGTAAAACACTGAGACATTTACGTGTTTTCACATTATGCCTACCCGTTCACAATGTAAAATGAAGATGTATAGAGCCATAACCATATTTAGGTGGCCAACAGTTTTATTTTTTGAAATGACAGTGTGTGCGCTGTAGAGGTTCAGAATGTGCTGAGTTGGCTTGTGTTTTAAATAAAGCAGGAAGTCGCATCGAGACCATCAAAGCTGCCGCTGAACGGGCTGTCTGAGCTCCTGTTGCTAAGGGTACTCACGAACAGGAAGTAGACATACTGTAGCTACAAGGAAACAGGAAAATCTTTTTTAGGCTCCGTAATACTTAAACCACATTCTTTTTTTTATTACAAATCTCAAATTGTGGAGGACAGATGCAAATAAATATTTGGCACTGTATCTATTTCATATTTTATTTATAGTCCATATGTGCTTCTTGTATATAAGTACTTGAAAAAGGCCATAATCATGTAAAATAAATGTTTTCTATATGTGTCATTTAGTAAAAAATACTAATCCACACATATGATCTTACAAACCTTTTGCATATGGGTGGTGTTTGTATGGTTGTTCATTGGTGCTGATGTGGCATAAATACACTGGATAGATCCACATGGTACAGTCAGTGCAGAGGCAGTCATAAACCAGCTCTGGGGTATAGTGTGAGTATGTGTTGTAGTATTTTTAATCCCCCTCATGCGTATAGTGGTCTACAGTAGGATTAAAGGCAAAACATGTACGATGCAGGATTTGCTGCGGTCCTGTGTTTGCAGTCAAAGAAGTCTCCTCCTCTACTAAATCCCACCCTCTCACCTACATTTATTTCAAGTCCATTTGACCATTATTGTCTTTATATCTGTTTTCCAATAGCTGTCGCCATCGAGGAAAAGCAATTCCAAGGTTGACTCTTCTTTTTGAACATTGATGTTAAGTTACTTCATCTGGTGTACACTGGGCAACAATAGTATTAAATAACCTCATCTAGTGTAAACTGGAGTACAGTAGTATTCAATAACCTCTGGAGTACAGGGTGGTACAGTAGTAATAAATAACATCATCTGGGATACAGTTGATTATAGTAGTATTTAAGAACCCTTGATTATACAATAAGGTACTGTAGATTTTTTTTTTACTAACAAGCATTTCTCAATACTGAGTTGACTTTTTCAAAAGTTTTCATACAACTCTCAGCACCAACATGCAGCTTGGCGCCAAAACTACCAAACTCTGCAAACATGTCTCAAAATGAATAAATTTCACCAAAACACCAGCACTAGTTTTCTCCCAACAAGAATATTTTGTCAATCTCAGCACAATGCGCAAAAAAAAACTAATGACTGGTGGCATTACAGTAGGTGCACTTTTTGGACAATCTTTGAAGTATCATTTTGTGGTCTCTAGCTTTTCTTTTTGTAATTAAATGATTACTTTGTCCTTTGATTCATTGTATAGCAATGTTTTTTAAAGCAGAATGGCATCTGCAATAGAAACTTTACTGTATGGAATTTACCACAGTATATGCAACAGGGACAAGTTATAGAAATCTAGCATTCATACTCTTTGTTGAATGGCAATTTTTCCCTTCAATCTCCTCTTCAGGAGGTGAAATACATGCTCAAATAGGTTTAGGTCTGGTGATTGACTTGGCCAGTCTAAAACCTTCCACTTTTTCACTTTTTCATGAGTTGCATCATCAATAAAGATTATTGAGCCCACTCCAGAAGCCAAACAAATAATTCAGTTTGCTCCATATTCAGTAGAGTGCTGTTGTGTGTGTGAAGAGTTCTGTTCTGAAAACGTAAACTCGGTATCAAAAAATGCTTGTAAGCAATTGTAAAAAAAAAAAAAACTGAATATCTTCCTCTAGGGTACAGTGGGGTACATTAATATTAAGTAGCGTGCTCTGGGCCACAGTTGGGTATCGTAGTATATCCATAGAGGTACCTCTGGACAGCTGAAGTTGCTGGGTGTGACACTTTACTGAAATACAGGCAGCTTTGATAGAGCAGTGTGTCTTCATTTGGTATGACAGTTAGTGGATGTAGGCTGGGTGTAACTCTGTGTTATTAAAGTGTGTTAGTATGTGTCGGCCGAAGGGAGGGAGAGCTACGGCTCTGTGTTCATTCATTATTAATTGAATACATTTTCTCTTTCGTCGTCTGCTGTAGCAGTCCAGCAGTGATAACTATTTTGACAAAGAGCTCATGAAGAGGACTTTAGGCAAACCGACATATGCCTTCGAGGCCAGACAATACGTCGTAAGTGTGTGTGTGTCTGTTCCTGTGTGTGTTTCTTTTTATATGTTTTTTTGTTTCTGCGTGTGTGTTTCTGTTTGTTTATATGTGTGTGTTTTTGTTTCTGTGTGTATGTGTCTGTGAGTGTGTGTATGTGTGGGTGCGTTCTTAAAAGTGCGTGTTTCTGTTTGTTTATGTGTGTGTTTTTGTTCCTGTGTGTATGTGTCTGTGAGTTTGTATATGTGTGTGTGCGTTCTTAAGAGTGCGTGTTTCGATTTGTTTGTGTGTTTTTGTTTCTGTGTATGTGTCTGTGAGTGTGTGTATGTATGTGTGCCTTCTTAAGAGTGTTTGTTTCTGTTTCTCTGTGTGTGTGTTTGCGTGGGCATATGTTTCTGTTTGTGTGTGTTTTTATAGGTGTGCACATGTGTGTGTATGTGTTTGTATGTGTTTGCGTGTGCGTGTGTTTGTGTTTCTGTGTGTTTGTGTATGTGTGTTTCTGTGTGTGCCGGCACTAATGTATGTATGTATGTATGTATGTGCAGTGGGCTCCAGACTTATTGGCACCCTTGACAAGTACAGTATGCCCAAAAAGTGCTGTAAACAAATAAATTATACAGTTATTGACATACATTTTATTTTATTCAAAGAGTAGTGTGCTTTATTAATGATTCAATGGAATCAACCAAAGTCTTACAATTTTCAAATAAAAAAAGCATTTCCCCAAAAGACAGGTTCAACAATTATTGATTATTGGCACCCCTGGTTTAAGGCTTTGTGCAAACACCCTGGGCAAAGATGACAGCCATCATCTTTTCCTATAATTTGTGATATGGTAAGGCTAAGATAAGGTTAGAGAACACATTTGGAGGGATCTTTGGCCATTCTTCCATGCAGAATTTTACCCATGCAACTTTTTTCTCCGTTGTTATTAAGGGTGTCAATAATTCTGGAGCCCGCTGTATGTACACTATGGATGCATATATGTATGTATGTACATATGTATCTTTGTGTGTACAGTATGTATGTATGTATGCACTGTGCCCATTGAAAGTATTGAGAAAATTCAGTTTAGTTAATATTTCCTTTATTCACCAGTACTAATTAGATCCAGTGGCAGTATACTTTGGGACATAGTCAAGACGAATAAAGTAAAAAATGCATTTTGTCACACAGGCAATTGAATTCATTAAATACTGTGAAGAACAGAGTGAGTTTAACAGCTCAGAAACATTGAATAGCACACCACCAACACCAGCAACAAAGCCATTGCAAATGAATAAACAAAGGGTTTGGTGATGTCAACAAAATGTGCAAAGGAATGTGCAGTGGAGAATTTACTTCAGCAGACTGTAAATGAACCCAAGTTAACTTGCCCCGACATGACCTAAAATGGGGGGATTGAACAGGAAATTGTTATTTTAAAGCTTTTATTTTAAAATGGTGAAACATGCATTTCTACCAATAGCCAGAAATGAAATATCACATCCTGTTCTGGCTTTACATATTTATTATTATAGTTTGTTTGCACATCCCAACCGCTTGATCAAATAAAGATTTTGACTTCAGTGATTATAATGGGTTCTGTATGTATGTTTTTGTATTTATTTTGTGTGTGTATGTTTGTGTTAGTGTGTGTGTATGTATGTGAGAGAGTACTACTGTATATGTGCTGATTTGCTTTTTTGTCTATGACAATACAGTGTATGCATGTATGCATTTGTATCGGTGAGTGTGCATGTGTGTAGGTGTGCGTATGTATGCATTTATGTGTTTTTGTTTTGTATTTGTGTTCATGCGTTTCTGTGCGTGTGTGTTTGTCTTTGTGTTTCAGTCTATGTGTGTGAGTGTGAGAATGTTTTTCAGTGTGTATACTTGTACTGTGTGTGTGTGTGTGTGTGTGTGTGTGTGTGCGTGCCTGCGCGCGTGTAAGTGTGGGTGTCACAGTGTGTGTGTGTGTCTGTATGTGTGGTTGTGTATTTATTTATGTGTGTATGTGTTGTGTGGTTGAGTAGAGATATAGATGTGCCACACAGACACTATCCTCAGGCAAAGATGGGAGAGGTGTCCGAACCTCTGCTACAGTATGTGGAAGGCTCTACCTGGCTGATCTCAGATCAGTGCTCTCTGCCCTTCTATTCAGAGCTCTGTAACATGGCTTTCTGCTCTGAAATCATATAGTTCTATGGGTTTATATTGAAATTGACTACTTTAATTATTTTCAGATAGACACCATTTATAACAACTGCATTGAATAGAACAGTGAATAATTGTGTACAAGTTTGTATGTTTTCATGTACACATTGCCAGCAGAGAAGCTACAGTTTTCAACAGTTTATCATTATGTCCTAAAGATGGGGCTAGTGTCTTGGGCTACAGCCACTGCCATAGCTAGTGGTCAAGTTAGCAGACAGATCACATGACCACACAGTCCTGTCTGGAGTCCCCTGTGCTTCTGTGGCTGAGCTGTTCATCATTGTGACATACCCATAGGCTAGATTCCTCTTCCCTATCGCATAGCAATTGGTTCATGTACAAAGTGTCACGGGTACAGACGCCCAATAAGGTAAATGTGGTGGGTGGAGGGGTGGGGTGGCAGGCAACAGGGGTCAGATCCGATTAAAAAAATGACCTCTAGTTCAGCTTAATCTGTACTTGTGCTTGTGACACTTTGGAATGCTGGGAAACTGAGTTCTGTCTAGCTCTGCCTGTCCCCGTGCCATCATTTCCCAGGCATCACTGGGAGCAGCTGCCGTTCTGGCCTGTTTGTTTTTGGTGACCACTGCTGTGTTGTATGTTAGTCCTGTGTGCAAAAGCTCCTGGAGGCCCCGGAGCTGGGACAAAGACCCCGTTCTCACCAGATTCCTAGTTAGATTTGTATATTACAGCTGGGATGATTAACACATTAATTGTGATTAATCGACTAATGTATTAGTGGAACAAACCATTTTTGCTAAATCTCAATTTGGTTTATTTTCATGCATGTGAAATGTATAGCTTGTTCGCCAAAGAGCAATATAGGTCAAATAGACTATATAAAATAATAAAATAATGAAAATGTGATCCTATTGTCGGCAGCTCATTTCAGCAAAAGTGTGAAATAATTACAATGTGACTTCTTACCAATTTGCATATTGTATATGATGTTAAGGTAAATGCAGTAGATAGCATGACAAACAAATTCTACTGCCTGTGTTTTACAAACACTGAGTATGTTGACATATAAGCTAGGTGTTTGTTCACCATTGCGATGAGGCTAACTGAAAACAACTGGGCCTAACTGTGAAAATAACTGAATACCTTTTCTTTTGTGAGTTTCAAATGTCAGTAAAATATTTTGTATTCGGAGCAACTGCTAAACATGCTAAACACTGCTATTTTTGAACAATTTTACACTGAAAAGGGCATTTGGTTATTTTAGTCATTTATTATTATTATTTTTATTAACAGTCATTAACAGTATTATTATTATTATTATTATTATTATTATTATTATTTCTGACAGTGATATACATTCTGAATTTTGACTTGATTAGACATAAATAGCCAGCAGAAGCCTGGTTACACGTCTGTCCTTTTTTGCTTCTTCTGCTGCTGTTGTCTGATGGAGAATCCCAGCCCTCAATGTGTCTGCTAATTCACTGAGACTGTGTGTGTGTGTGTGTGTGTGTGTGTGCGTGCGTGTGTGCGTGCATGCGTGCGTGCATTTTACAGGGCTGTCTCTCCCATTGCCCATGCAGAAAACATGCCTTCTATCTCATCTGCCTCTGCAGTGTTTTGTATGCGTATGTGTATGTGTGTGTGTGTGCGTGTGTATGTGCGTGCGTCTGTGCACGCGTGTGATTTGCTGTCTCTCTATGAGGACACTCTTTGTGCTTGCTTTGGAGACCCACCGCAGGGCGTCTCCTCCTTGGTTACCCGGTGAATGTTCCGCACAGGTGGGTCTTCACAGGACTTCACCAACCTGTGACCAATCTGTGCCAAAACATCATCCATACCAATCAGAAGCCACTCGTGCTGCACAGATGCAAAACTGACTTTTTCTCTTTTTTTCTCTTCTCTTCCGACTCCCGTTTCCTGTGTGAAGCTCTCTCTCAAGCTGGTAAGCATGAGCCTGGCATTCCTTTCTCCACTTACAGCCTGGTGCGTGCCTGATGTGTGCTTCGTTCCTGACGTGCTAAACTTAGTCTGCCGTGCTCTTCATACGACTCTAAAAACCCTCAGTGGGGGCACTTGTGGATTTAGCATGTTGTTGTCTTGTTGCTGTTGATGTGCTGTATTTGTTTCGTTTTTGGCAATTGTATGTGTCTGTTGAGTTCACTGTGCCAGTATCCTGTTTATATGCTAATGAGCATGCTCAGAACTGCTAGTTATTCTTTCTTTTTTTTGACAAGTCTGAGGGATGCCCCTTCTGAATGTGCTCAAAATTGTATTGGTATCCTTGGGTCAAATCTCGTTTTAAAGTTTGTGCCCCATAATTCATACCATCCTGTCTGTGGATGCATGTAGTATATTGTACTAGATCATCAGCCATCTCAAATTCATGAAGTGACTCGGGAATTGCCTGCAGCAGCTATCACTCACTAGACTAGAGGGCATCCTGGCTGTAACTTCAGTGTAATGAAACACTGTGGTGGAATGAGATGGAGTTTGAGTGTTTTAGTGTACATTAGCTACAGTTAGCTAGTCAAATATATCACAAACAAGGGGTCTGAGTTGGCTATTGTTTACACATACAATTTTGACCAGATTACACCCAAGAAGACCAGTGAGGTGGGGTAACACCAAACATAAAAATGTGGAAAATCCTTGACTGGTCGAGTCAATCATCGGATCTGAATTCAATTGAACATGCATTGTTCATGCATTGAACATCCAGCCTCACATCAAAACAAACCCAGTTTCTCCTGGGGGCACACCTCTGACTGGTCTCTCCCTAGGGGGCACACCTTTGACTGGTCTCTCCTAGGGGCACACCTCTGACTGGTCTCTCCCTAGGGGCACACCTCTGACTGGTCTATCCTGGGGGCACACCTCTGACTGGTCTCTCCTGGGGGCACACCTCTGACTGGTCTCTCCTGGGGGCACACCTCTGACTGGTCTCTCCCTTGGGGCACACCTCTGACTGGTCTCTCCTGGGGGCACAGCCCTGACTGGTCTCTCCCTAGGGGCACACCTCTGACTGGTCTCTCCTGGGGGCACACCTCTGACTGGTCTCTCCTGGGGGCACACCTCTGACTGGTCTCTCTTGGCGGGTCTCTCCTGCAGGGATCAGGACCAGAGGACCTCAGCCACCTGCCCCCAGAGCAGAGGAGGAAGAAGCTGCAGGCTAAGATCCAGGACGTCGACCGCCACATCCAGAAAGAAGTAGATGAAAAGTACAACAAAAGCATTTTATAAATCTCCATGGGGAAAATGTGATTGTTGCCACTAGTTAGCATTTCTATGTGCTGTCCCAATGACAACACTAGAGGAATATGCTTGTAAAAGCTTGACTTAACAATGAATGATTTTCCTATAGCCAACTTAGCTACAAACTTTAAAACTTACTGACTCAAATGAAATAACAAATAATTATATACTGTATGTACTGAATTATATGTGATTATAAGTTCAATTTTGTCTATAAATAACTAATGACAAATAGCTATCATAAAATTAACCCAATTAAATGACACATTGGCTTGTTTAAGAATTCATGAAATCATAACATTAACGCAAACATAGCTAATTTCCTGTTAATTTACTATCAAGCTAGCTATAATATAGTTGATGGAAGTTAATGATGGAATTATCGTTTTTATAACTATCCTAATTTTTCTCATTTGTATTGTAGTCTAACATAGGCAACAACCAGATTTCCTGTACACGTACTGGCATAGCCATACAAATATTGCAGTAGACATTTTTTTCCTTCATATGTCATGTCCTATAAATGCTATGAATTTGTCAATAGCTGTGGGAAAAAAAGATTTTGATGCTTTTGTTGTTGTCGTGTGATCTGTTTCACGTGAGGATGATTGGGCTGTTTCAGGGAGGCTCTGACCAAAATGAAGGATGTTTATCTGAAGAACCCACAGATGGGGGACCCCAGCAGTGTGGAGCCACGATTGGCTGAGATCTGCGAGAACATCGATAGGCTAAGACTTGAGGCCCAGAAATTTGAGGTAGAGCCAGATTATTCCTGAGTTTCCTGGGAATGGAATCCCATATTGTTCCTCTAAATTCAGTAAGGTTCTGTTTGGTCTAACTGGTAATGTGTGTGTGTGTGTGTGTGTGTGTGTGTGTGGTTGTGTGTTCCAGGGCTGGTTGGCAGAGGCGGAGGGGAGGTTGCCAGTGAAGTCTGATCCCCCCAGAAGGCAGAGTGGACCGTATGAGACCCAAAACAACAGCAGCTGTGCGCAAGACCGTGAGAGGTAACGTCACCCGCACAGCCACACACACACACACACACACACACACACACACACACACCTCAGTCATTCGCCTGCAACATTATATACACACACATAAGGTACAGCTCCTGAACACAATAGTGCTGTGGCTTGTACACACAGTGTCACACATATTATGTACACGTATGTACCCCTCCTACTATCACCACACCCATACTCCTACTCACCCACATATACCTGCTACTCACCCACATATACCTGCTACTCACCCACGTATACCTCCTACTCATCCACATATACCTCCTACTCACCCACATATACCTCCTACTCACCCACGTATACCTCCTACTCACCCACGTATACCTCCTACTCATCCACGTATACCTCCTACTCACCCACGTATACCTCCTACTCACCCACGCATACCTCCTACTCACCCACATATACCTCCTACTCACCCACATATACCTCCTACTCACCCACATAGACCTCCTACTCACCCACATATACCTCCTACTCACCCACATATACCTCCTACTCACCCACATATACCCTCATTCATTGGAAACGGATGAGCAGACAGGGAAAAGGGGTATAGCTTGCCAGGACATTTTTAAGACCAGGCTTGATATGGTGCTAGCTACTATTTACTTTTTAGGCAACCTAAGTAGAAGGTACACTTTAGTGGTAGGAAAAGCATTGCTGGGCTGAATGGCCTGTTCATTATGTTTTGTTATGTTATGTTATTTCTCAGCCTATATATTGGTGCTACACAGTTTGAGCACTTTTTTTACCATAAAATGAAAAGAGCTACATAAAGAAAACATTATTATTATTATTATTATTATTATAATATGTAATAATTATGACGTACTCCTCCTGAGCAGTCCAGATGGCAGTTACACGGAGGATCAGAGCTCAGAGACGCGGCCCAGGAGCCAGAGCCACGAGATGGACGACGAGTTTGAAGACGAGGAGCCGCTGCCCGCCATCGGGACCTGCAAAGTGCTGTACCCTTTCGAAGGTAACCCTGCCTGTCTGTTACGCTACCCTGTTACAGGGCAGGGTGACGGGGTGGGTGGCACCACACCCTTTCGAAGGTAACCCTGCCTGTCTGCAGCCATGCCACTGTCACACTACCGTGTGACGTTGTTATAGTTACAGGGCAGGGTGACAGGGTTGAAGCTAAAGGCACCTCTCTGCAGCGCAATTCCTGTTGCCGTGACACTGTCACAATGTCCTGCTGGAAAAACGACATGGGTACGAATTAGAAAGAGGAAAGACACCAAACTGATATCTTTTTTTTTTTATTAATTGGTATGCCCTGCTGAAAAAACAGCTGGTACCTGGTTGACCGTTTCAGTCCATTTCCCAGCTTGACGTGGTTTAGCTGGTTGACCAGTTCAGAGCAGCTCCCAGCTTGACATGGTTTGACCAGTTATATTTTTTGACAAAGCACTCAGACAAGCTACCAGCATTAGCTGGTTGACAGCTTCATGACCAACTTGGCCATGCTGGTTGACCAGCTCATACCCAGCTAGACCAGCTAAACTGCTCAAGCTGGCACAGCTGGATTTTACCACAGGGCAGGTAATTGTTTCAGGCAAGAATACACCGATCGCCTTTTCGTGCCTCACCGTTTCACATTTCACTGCTGTGTCAGTGTGATGTTGCTGCCAGACCTGGGTCAGGTACGTAATTGTTTTGGATTCAAATACTTTTGCACATTTACTGAGCTTGTCTGGTGTAATGGCGCCGATGAAATACTCTCAAAAAGTGCAAGCCGTGCCTTCTGGTCCTCTTGGTTGGCTCACTTGCACCAGGCAAGATCAATTGGATCGAGCAGAAAAAAGGATTTGAATGCGAAACTATTTCATATTTGACCCCGGTCAGGTGTGGCTGTGATCAGGCTGCCGCGAGTCTCTCCTCATGCCCTCTCTGTATGTGTGAACCTCAGGGCAGACAGAGGGCACCATGTCCGTGTCCGAGGGGGAGCTGCTGCACATGATCGAGGAGGACAAGGGCGATGGCTGGACCCGCGTGCGGAGGAACGACGAGGACGAGGGATACGTGCCCACGTCCTACATCCAGGCCTCTGTGGACACCAGCGCCCAAGGTGCTGTCACATACATCTAACTGCACCCAGGTGTCCTCAAGTGTCCCCAAATCTCTCCAAATACAAAACATCTGCATATCTTTTTGTCCAGACACATGAATGATCTGGAAAGCTCTTTTTTAAATACAAAATGTAAATTAACTTTCACGTGTTTTGTTCACATATATGAGAGTAGGTTTTTATAAAGCATGCCCAAGGTGTCCGAAAAGCTCTCCAAAAATTATTACACACCCTATTGCTTTCACATGCATCACATTTAAAATTATTTCTGCTATATGAACGCATCGATATTCCTAAACTGTCCATTGCCTGAATATGACACATTATACCTTGTTGGAAAGGGTAGGAAACCCTGTACAAGAAGATTAGCGTGCTTTAAATTAGTTTGGTACTGAAATGACCTGCATTTACGCAACAAGTAGTTCAAGACAACATTTGCTGTGGTATAGTCAAAATAGATTTTTCTCCAAAATGCCTTAACGGATTACAAAATATTTTTTTTAGTCAGAAAACAGTTGTAGCTTCATAACCAGGTGGGATATTTGGTTCTGTAAATATGTCTGCATCGAATAATTTGCGAACTTATATTTCAACCAAACCGGAAACATGTTGGCCGTTGGCCATGCAACTTCTGAATTGTATTTATTTGTTCTTATATGATTGAACATGATTTTTTGACATGGAGAAATGGTATCAAGGATTGTTAGAATACACCTTTTATTGAGTCTGTGACGAGGTCAAGAGTTGTAAACCCTGAATGTCCTGTGGGGGAGCCTGCCGTTTTATTGCCCTGCTTTGCAAATAAGTGGCTGATAACCATCTAAAGTGCTGTTTTCGAGAGTGGAGAGTCTTTTTAACTATTGGGCATCGCCATGTTATGGTTGTATTTTGTCACAGTTTTTATTATCTTAGAAATATGAATGCATACAATAATAACCACAAGGGGGCAGCATGGATGGGGTTAAGATAGTTGGGTGCTTGGGCAATGAGAGAGTTTGCTAAAATAATAATAATCAACTTTGTCTCTCAAAGGCAATATTCAGACTAGTTATCCGACAGAGTGTACACAACTAACCTACTCTGGGATTTGTAATGATGACATACATGTTCAAGGTAGGTGGGAGGAACTAACATGCTGGTTCCCAGAGTATGTGGATTCGATCACATGAAAGAATGCTCTCACAGCACCGTGCTTTGTCTTACATAACAAACATTATGCGCATTTGTGCAAGATTGAAAAGCATGGTTCAATGTATTATTTTACTTTATTGTTTTTCTGTTGTTATCATTCATGTCATTCTAAAGTGATATAAAAACATCCTCTGAGTGTACTTTTTCAACCATCTGGAAGAATGACAGTTTTTTTTCTCCCTCTCTCTTTTTTTTTCGTTTGTTCTTTATTTTATCTGTATTGCAGATTCCTAAGTGTGTGGCTGGAGCCAGGCCTGCAGTGCAGAAAGTGTTCCTGTGAGGGAGTTAGACGCAGACACAGAACTGCTATGAGGCATTCCACCACTCACCTCATTGCCCTCAGCACTGTAGTACATTACAGCCTCTTTCATTACCTCAAAACGCAAGTACATTACAGCCACTGCCTTTACCCTCGATACTCAAATACATTACAACTGCTTGCATTACCCTCAACTTTCAAATACACTACAGGCTATTTCATTACCCTCAACTTTCAAATACAAGACAGGCTATTTCATTACCCTGAACTTGCAAATACAGAACAGGCTATTTCATTACCCCCAGTCAAACAGTCAAATACTTTCCACCTACTTGCATTACCGTCAACTCTCCAATACAGTGCAGGTTATTTCATTACACTCAATACTCAAATACGTTACAACTGCTTGCATCACTTCAAAACTCTTCATTACACTACATAATTTTCATTACACTTCAATACATTTCAATTAACTGCATTACAGCTCTCATATACAGTACAGCCTCTCTTTACACTCAGGACTCCTACTACATTAGAGCCTCTTTCATTAGCCTCAAAACTCAACTAAAAAATTACAACTGCCTTCATTATGTCAACCAGGAATGAGGAATTACTACGTTTAATTTTTTGCTTAGTCCTGAACAAAAGCTGTCTAATTTCCCTCGGGATGAATAAAGTATCCATCTATCTATCTAATAAGGTTTCATCCTACATAAATTTATAAATTCAGCCAGCATAAATTAATGGAATTATAGTTAGAATTAAATGTGAAAACCAGTTAATAGTGTTCCTCTGATGTCACAGTGGCATCCAAAGAAGGACAGTGCAACAAAACTGTGAAAGAGTTGTCATAGCAACTATAAACCAGCCCAAAATCTAGAACAACTTTTAATTATCACTGCTTGATGTGTTCTCTGTGGAGATAGCAGGCCTAGACCAACAATAACAAATACACTAATCTTAGCTTTGGACAGTAGGGATGGTGGGTACAAATGCCTGTTGCAGTACTCTGTAAAACCTATAAACAGAGAAAACAGTTAGCAGTCGGCAAGAATGTGTGGAAACTCTTTGTAAGTCATCCCAATTTGGGTAGGCTAACTTGATACTTTATTATTACTAATTATATATCATTTGACATTTGTTGACAACAGTATCGCCAAATGAGCTTCCAGTACCCTATCGATTTTTTTAAATTTGCTTGCACTGTTTTACTGTTTACTGCAGTGGAAATTATAGTTTTGATTTTTATAACAAAGCAACACACAAACAAAATTCAGCATTTAATTTACAAATACCTAACTGCCAAATTACAAAAACAAATCATATAATATCAGCTGTAATGGCACACATTAGGCTATATATTTCCAGAGAAATAGATGAAGTTAGATTGCTAAGCTTTTGTCAAACCAACAGAGAAATTTGGTTTGTTATTACTCAAATGCGTGACAAAAATAAGAAAGAAAGTAGCCTACTACTTTTGATGTATGCTATATTACCAAAAAATAAATAGGCTATGCGAGAAAGTTTACTGTAATTTAACGAACATCCGTGCAACAGCCACATTTGACTATTATTTTATTCAAGTGATCATAGGCTATACAAACAGGTGAAAATAAACTTGAAATCCACTGTGAGGTGTAAAGACTATAGCCCATCAATAATGGCATTGTAAGTTCAAAGTGTCCAAAATGTCAAATGGAAAATGGTCAAAATCATAATATCCATAACCTCAGCATATTCCCAGTATTTTCAAAATGTCACTCACCTGTCCCTTCATCAGCGAACAACCCATACTTAAACTCTTTATTTCCAACTCTTGCCTGAAAACATCAGTGCAGATTTAGGCAAACTAACGATCTATTGATAACAATTGATAACAATGCATTGAACCTGCAATGGATTCATTTATTTGAAAACAGATATTGGCTGCATGCCATTGCTGCATCTTGCGTATTTGAGAAGGAATAAACATTTGACGTTTACATGTTGGTGAAAAGTGCGTTGACAACACTGTCAGCTTTGCGAGGAGAAGAATAACCCCGCCCCCCCTCCCTGGTGGTCAGGGAGAGCTGATGTCAGATGAGAGATCTGTGATGTTCAGTTTTCAAAGCTTACTTAACATATGGAGGGAGCAGCCAACTCAGGCAGCAGTAACAAGGCAACTGCCTTAAATACTAGCTTGGCAAATAACAAATAACAGTTTCCTTTAACACTGATCACACTAAAACACTGGCACTGCTTTTACCATTAGCAAGCACTCTGTGGCATCACATTTGCACAGCTTGTAGTTTTTTGTATTTGACCATTACGAGTATAATTATTTGTTTTATTTGAGCATATTTTATATGATCTAATTTTCCCATTTTTGAATGCCCTGTTGTACTCACTAGCCACATTCAATGATACAACCACCAGACAAGCTTGCCATCTTGTCATGATTTAGCTGACTAGAGCGTTGCTACATATCGTTTACTTCTTCTATAAATCACCAGTGAAGAAGAACTGGTAATTTGGCCAAGCCTCCCATGCATATTGCATACTGTCTTTCCCTCTCTTTATGCAGCATTGTATGAGCATGCTCTGCCCTGCAGAAGGTTGCGAGTTCATCATCTGCTTGTGGTTTGATTTCATCTACCGCCATCGTATTCTTTTCAACATTTCATATTTCATTTTTAACATTTTATTTACACATTATTCATTTGATCTTGTTTGCATGACCTTGCATGTTTAGGCATCTCCAGTCTTACAAATCACTAGATTGCTTTAGGTCATCGGTCTGTGAGATGCTGCTTTATAGGGGATAAAAAGATCACTTTTTCCTGCAATTGAGTTGAACCACAATCTTTTGCCTGTCATCATTTAACCACATTGAAGTACACAAATCAAGCATGTGGAATTCAGATTCCATGACTTTACACGACAAGATAACAATGTTAAAAGTTTAACTTGCCTCATAAGAAGTGTTTATTTAAGTGATTACTGTGACTGAATGTGGCAGACGTGTGTGTTTTTGAGAACAACCTCAATTTGATCTGGGATCAGAGTACATTTTGATGAAGTTGATGCTTTATTCTGTGTCGGTGGGTCTTCTCTTATGCTAATTGTTCAGTAAAAATGCTAATTAAGTTGAAATGGTGTAGGACTCTGATGTAAGGACTGAGTAAACAGCCTCCCCAGGCTCAGGACCAATGGCATGTGACCACAGCCCTGTATCAGCACTGCTATTGGTCAGTTCTAGTGCCATGAGCGATGGCCAATCATCTGCAGTCCTCTGATGTGGTTTCTTCCTTGTCCTCGCGTTAAAAAGGAGGACCAGCAAATACATATGTATAAAGTTTAAAATCATACAAATGAAAAACAATTTTAAAGGTTTTAACTGTAATTTCACTTGTGTGAATCTCAGTTTTTGCTTTGCTAAATGTCGTTTTGTTTTCGTAAAAATTAGCAAAATTCCTTCACGTGTTTTTTGCACTGATAACATCACGTTGTGTTTACTGTGCCAATTAAAAACACCTCTGGGAAGATGGCTTGCTGTTGTTAATGTGTCTCACTGCGTTCACATTCCTGCAGACTCAAATGCACCTCAACGCGCATTATAAACATCTTAGTACACACCACATACATGCAAATGCTATACAAACTTGCACAAAACACGTGAGTCAGGACATGCCCTAATGACATCAGTGCAGTCAAAAAGTTTTTTGTTTTTTTTACTTAGGGATGTTCAGCCTAGTTGTTTATATTAATTCTTAATCCACTAAAGACTGCTTGGAGACATTGTAAATGTTACAGCACATTTTTATCTGGGATAATGAAAGCAGGGGTGGAGGAGAGAAATGTACATTAGGTGTACATTTCAGGAAAAGCCTCTGGAAATGGATCTTTCTTGTGTTTAAAAATGTTCCAATTCAATTAAACTGAAGATTTGAGCATATACCAGCATATGTCCTGTTGGCTGGTTGGTTGCTATAACAAATAAGCGGAGTCATGGATATGAGTGTGCTATTCATAGGGTGACCAGACTCCCTGGAAGACTGTATACTATGCAATGAGAGAACCTAAGATAATGGCGTAAAGTAGAGTCTGAAAAATGGGAAAATCTATATTTTCTCAGAATAAGGGGCTGCAACACGACAAGGTTGTCTGAGGAAAACGGGACGTCCGGTCTCCCTAGTTATTCTCAATCCTGAGGCAGAGAAGTCACATGCTTGCAGTGAGGGGATTCGGCCATCAGGTGGCGCTGCTGAGAAAACCTTGTGGCCAATTGCGCATCTGGCAGGTCTTTTGTTCCGAAGGTTTAGAAGAGAATCTTTTCAAGAGACAAAATAATTTGGAACTAGTCAATATTTCCCCTTGTAAATACCAGCCATGATGTCTGTTCTTATGCAAGAATCATAAACTAATTCAACTTGTAGGAGAGACGTTCTTTAGTATGGGCTGAAGATGATCACTCAGAACAATGCAGTAACCTGTAAAATGAACCTTGTCTGCTAAGGGCGTAGCCAAACAGTGTAACTGAACCATTCATGAAAATGCACCAACCACTTGTGTTTCCTCTTGTTGTTGCATAGAGTACATATTTGAGGAAGAGATACAGTACAAATACAGGCACAAATTAATTCTGAAATAAGCACATTGCCACATGGTGTGATGTTCATGACTGTTCCATGGGAATGACTCAGGCCAGACTTGCAGTGCACCTGCTCTCTCTGCCATACACACACACACACACACACACACACACCAGCCTCCTCTCAGTCACACACGATTGTCCCCGGCCACAGATATGCTCAACAGTGCTGTCAGTTTTGTAAGCTTTTCCATTAAACCAGTGTTGTGAATTACATTTCAGTTCATTTAAAATGAATGTTGATCATGCTGTATACATAGACACAGCCACAACACAAATCTGAATACGAGCAAGGAAACGAGAACTGGCAAAGACTGAGCCTGAACCACCAAAACACCAGCAAGTGAGTTTAAAAAGCTCCTAAAGAGAAGCAGCTCTTTTGACTGTATGGTCCTGTTAGCTGTGTGATTCTGTGGCTCTGCAGCTCTTGTGACTATATGGTCCTGTTAGCTGTGTGATTCTGTGGCCCTATAGCCCTTGTGAGCATGCAGCCCTTGTGACTATATGGTCCTGTTAGCTGTGTGATTCTGTGGCCCTATAGCCCTTGTGAGCATGCAGCCCTTGTGACTATATGGTCCTGTTAGCTGTGTGATTCTGTGGCCCTACATCCCTTGTGAGCGTGCAGTCCTTGTGACTGTATGGTCCTGTTAGCTGTGTGATTCTGTGGCCCTACAGCCCTTGTGAGCGTGCAGCCCTTGTGACTGTACGGTCCTGTTAGCTGTGTGATTCTGTGGCCCTGCAGCTCTTGTGACCGTGTGGGCGTTGTGACTGTATGGTCCTGTTAGCTGTGTGATTCTGTGGCCCTACAGCCCTTGTGACCGTGCAGTCCTGTAACCGTGCAGCCCTTGTGACCGTGCGGTCCTGTTAGCTGTGTGATTCTGTGGCCACACCTCCTCGGGGCCGGTCACTGACCTTTCCAAATGTGCAGCTCTGCACTGACGCAGATCCCTTTCCTGTGCAGGCCACGTTTCTATTGTTCAGGGACACGGCGCTTGTATCTAATTCAAGCAGGCGCTTCCTGCTTCCTGCTTGGCAGGAAATGCTTCTCTTTGCTTTCCCCAGAACAAAAATCTGTTAGTGCGGGATCTAAATGAAACGGGATTAGCTTTTGATTTTAAAGACAGAAAAGATTTGGGTAAAAGGCGAAGTAAAGCCCCAAAACGTCATCCACCTGCAGCAACTGAGAAAGCTGATAGGAGTCAGCAAGTCATTGTTCTCACAGCGTTTAATAATGTAGACTACTGCACCACTGTTGTGAAAACAGACAACTGAGTGCTGGCCCCTACCTTGACCTCGATGTAGTAACTCTATGTAGTCGCTCTGGATAAGAATGTCCTAAATCACTGCCCAATGCTCTCCATCCTATCAAAAATAAGTATATACAGCCTGTATGTTTTTGGACAGTAGTAGAATTTCTGTTTGTTGGCTCAGTACTTCAGCACGTTGGATTTGAGATGAAACAATTAATATGAGGTTAGAGGGCAGATGGCCACCTTTGATTTGAGAGTATTTACACCCAACCCTGAGTAACCTGCCCGGCAAATCAGAAACACTCTTCAGGAGGCAGGCGTGGATGTGTTAATGAATGCTGTCTGCAGAAGGCTATATACAGTCAGGCACAGAATTATTGGCACCCTTGATAAATATTCACAAAAAATATTTTAACTAAAAAAATTATAGTTTTGGTTAAAGTAATACATTTTAGCTTTATTTTCACCATATGTGTAAAATGAATTTACTCTCATTTATTTTTCATGTAATCTTTTTTTTAAACCATAGCTTTCAAGATTATTGCCACCCTTTACATTTATTGTAAATAAAAGTTAAATTAGCAATAACAATTTACTTAAAGGAACTATACTGCGTCATTCCATTACTTTCTGTTTGACTAGAGTATAAAAATGGCGGGAAAAGCATGCAAAATCCCTTTATCCAGCAGCATGGGAAAAGCCAAAGAACGAAAGACACAGCTGGCTATTTACCATCACATGTCTGGTAATGGGTACAGAAAATGGGGGTGACATGGCTCAGGCAGTAAGAGCAGTTGTCGGGCAGTCGGAGGGTTGCTGGTTCGATCCCTCGCCCGGGCTGTGTCGAAGTGACACCTAACCCCCAAATGCTCCTGACGAGCTGGTCGGCGCCTTGCATGGCAGCCAATCGCCGTTGGTGTGTGAGTGTGTGTATGAATGGGTGAATGAGAAGCATCAATTGTACAGTGCTTTGGATAAAGGCGCTATATAAATGCCAACCATTTACCATTTAGAAAATACATAATTACATAGTTATATATCGTACTTAGCACTGTAAAGGCTAAGTAAAACAAGTAAAACATATGGAATGGTTCCAATGGTTGCAAACTTGCCAGCGCCCATGGATGGTGAGGGGAGCCATAATGAACCCAAGGATCGCAGTTTAAGAATTGTAGATATTGGTTGCATCTTGGGGTCACCAAAAGTCATAAAAAAACATAAATGGCAGCTTCTTTCTCCTCTCTCACCTTTTTTATTTCTCAGCTTCAAAATGGCTCTTTTGACTTTCATTTGCACAACTGTGGCCCTAAAGGCAATCAAAATCCTAGAATGAAGACTAGATATTAAAAAGCTTTCTTATACCTACACTAAGGGAGCGATTGAATACACCATACATCCAATGTGCTGAAGTACTGAGCCAAAAGAACAGAAATTGTACCACTGTCCAAATACTTACGGACTGCACTGTATATGGAAGTGTGGATTTGAAGGGACTAGAATCCCAGTGCCTGTACAGGCTGGCAGTAGTAAGATTTTATTTCAATAGGGAGCCATTACAGTCCAACCATTATACTTCAGTTATTTTTTATTTGTTTAAATAAAATAATAAAATATTAAATAATCTATTTTTAAAAATTTCATGAATTACAAACAATAGTTTACTCTCCTACGAACGAGAAGCAAATGCCTTTTTAAAACCTTTGTTTTACCTGCTGTTTACTCAAACCACACAATTGGAAAACTGCATCATGGAAAACACTGCAACATGAAGGGAAAACACAGGGCTCTGTTATAGATACCATTCCTCTGGCCTGAGGTAATTATTGGCTTCGTGGGATTCAGTTGGTCCATTGTTACTGAAATGCAGATGGTGAACATTAATAACATATGTGACATGAAAGTAATTTCAAAATTACAGGGACCTCTGTCCACAGGTGCTCAGAAATCATAATGATAAATCATCATAAAGAGTTGTGGCACAATGATGAATGGCTCAGTTCGGCTGGACAGCTCCTGCCCTGAAGTCGCAGTGCTGTCTCCCAGCCTCTACAGGGCTGTCTCCAGCCTCTCTCTGCCTCCACAGTGCTGTGTCCAGCCTCTCCCTGCCTCCACAGGGCTGTCTCCCAGCCTCCACAGGGCTGTCTTTGGCCTCTCCCAGCCTCCACAGGGCTGTCTCTGTCTCCAGCCTCCACAGTGCTGTCTCCCAGCCTCCACAGTGCTGTCTCTCTGCCTCTCCCAGCCTCCACAGTGCTGTCTCTGTCTCCCAGCCTCCACAGGGCTGTCTCTGTCTCCCAGCCTCCACAGTGCTGTCTCTCTGCCTCTCCCAGCCTCAACAGGGCTGTCTCTGTCTCCCAGCCTCCACAGTGCTGTCTCTCTGCCTCTCCCAGCCTCAACAGGGCTGTCTCTCTGCCTCTCCCAGCCTCCACAGGGCTGTCTCTCTGCCTCTCCTAGCCTCCACAGTGCTGTCTCTGTCTCCCAGCCTCCACAATGCTGTCTCTGTCTCTCAGCCTCCACAGTGCTGTCTCTCTGCCTCTCCCAGCCTCCACAGTGCTGTCTCTGTCTCCCAGCCTCCACAGGGCTGTCTCTGTCTCCCAGCCTCCACAGTGCTGTCTCCCAGCCTCTACAGGGCTGTCTCTCTGGCCTCTCCCAGCCTCCACAGGGCTGTCTCTGTCTCCCAGCCTCAAGAGGACTGTCTCTCTGCCTCTCCCAGCCTCAACAGGGCTGTCTCTCTGCCTCTCCCAGCCTCGACAGGGCTGTCTCTCTGCCTCTCCTAGCCTCTACAGTGCTGTCTCTGTCTCCCAGCCTCAACAGGACTGTCTCTCTGCCTCTCCCAGCCTCCACAGTGCTGTCTCTGTCTCCCAGCCTCCACAGTGCTGTCTCTGTCTCCCAGCCTCCACAGTGCTGTCTCCCAGCCTCTACAGGGCTGTCTCTGGCCTCTTCCAGCCTCCACAGGGCTGTCTCTGTCTCCCAGCCTCCACAGTGCTGTCTCTCTGCCTCTCCCAGCCTCAACAGGGCTGTCTCTCTGCCTCTCCCAGCCTCGACAGGGCTGTCTCTCTGCCTCTCCTAGCCTCTACAGTGCTGTCTCTGTCTCCCAGCCTCAACAGGACTGTCTCTCTGCCTCTCCCAGCCTCCACAGTGCTGTCTCTGTCTCCCAGCCTCCACAGGGCTGTCTCTGTCTCCCAGCCTCCACAGTGCTGTCTCCCAGCCTCTACAGGGCTGTCTCTCTGGCCTCTCCTAGCCTCTACAGTGCTGTCTCTGTCTCCCAGCCTCAACAGGACTGTCTCTCTGCCTCTCCCAGCCTCCACAGTGCTGTCTCTGTCTCTCTGGCCTCTCCTAGCCTCTACAGTGCTGTCTCTGTCTCCCAGCCTCAACAGGACTGTCTCTCTGCCTCTCCCAGCCTCCACAGTGCTGTCTCTGTCTCCCAGCCTCCACAGTGCTGTCTCTGTCTCCCAGCCTCCACAGTGCTGTCTCCCAGCCTCCACAGGGCTGTCTCTGTCTCCCAGCCTCCACAGTGCTGTCTCTCTGCCTCTCCCAGCCTCAACAGGGCTGTCTCTCTGCCTCTCCCAGCCTCCACAGGGCTGTCTCTCTGCCTCTCCTAGCCTCTACAGTGCTGTCTCTGTCTCCCAGCCTCAACAGGACTGTCTCTCTGCCTCTCCCAGCCTCCACAGTGCTGTCTCTGTCTCCCAGCCTCCACAGTGCTGTCTCTGTCTCCCAGCCTCCACAGTGCTGTCTCTCTGCCTCTCCCAGCCTCCACAGTGCTGTCTCTGTCTCCCAGCCTCCACAGTGCTGTCTCTGTCTCCCAGCCTCCACAGGGCTGTCTCTGTCTCCCAGCCTCCACAGTGCTGTCTCCCAGCCTCTACAGGGCTGTCTCTCTGGCCTCTCCCAGCCTCCACAGGGCTGTCTCTGTCTCCCAGCCTCCACAGTGCTGTCTCTCTGCCTCTCCCAGCCTCAACAGGGCTGTCTCTCTGCCTCTCCCAGCCTCCACAGGGCTGTCTCTCTGCCTCTCCTAGCCTCTACAGTGCTGTCTCTGTCTCCCAGCCTCAACAGGACTGTCTCTCTGCCTCTCCCAGCCTCCACAGTGCTGTCTCTGTCTCCCAGCCTCCACAGTGCTGTCTCTGTCTCCCAGCCTCCACAGTGCTGTCTCCCAGCCTCTACAGGGCTGTCTCTGGCCTCTTCCAGCCTCCACAGGGCTGTCTCTGCCTCCCAGCCTCCACAGTGCTGTCTCTCTGCCTCTCCCAGCCTCCACAGTGCTGTCTCTGTCTCCCAGCCTCCACAGGGCTGTCTCTCTGCCTCTCCCAGCCTCCACAGTGCTGTCTCTGGCCTCCCCCAGCCTCCACAGGGCTGTCTCTGTCTCCCAGCCTCCACAGTGCTGTCTCCAGCCTCTCTCAGCCTCTACAGTGCTATCTCCAGCCTCTCCCAGCCTCCACAGTTCTGTCTCTGTCTCCCAGCCTCCACAGGGCTTGGCACATGGGAGCTGTCCGGTGCTGAATCAGGAAGTCAGCTGAGGAACGTCAATCAATCATAGATGTCACTCTTTTGACTATAAAGCTCAACCAGATACTGTTACTCGTGGTGGAGGTAGAGATGGAGGTGAAGGAGGAGGAGAAGAAGAAGAACTCATCATCACCATCATCATTCAGGCTAATAAAACGTACTTACAATGTGAAAATTGCTGTCTGTCTGTGATACTTTCATGGAACCTCAAGTCTCTGCTCAAATTCCCAATTTATCATCTCATGATACCACTACATGTATTCGACTATAACCAAAATAATTTTCATTTCATCTTAACTTTATTTACACACAGAAAGACACATCGAGGGACAAGCACCCACTTTTACAATTAAAATATCAATGAATATGAAAAAAAAAAAAAAAGTAATAAAATTAATTAATAATAAAATCCTTGCTTAAAACATTCACCATTCACATTCACATACATGATGTATGTACACACACACACACACACACACACGTGAACACACATTAGTGGCCACAATTCACTGTGTTTTTAAATCTAAATATGTGGAAAGTTGCATCTATATAATTTTGTTAAGACGATTCTCCTATCTCCGATTCTCCTGTTACAGATTGCCCCAAGCAGCCAGTCCAACACATGTGTAGAAAATTGTCGCGATATTTGTACAGTGAAATTCTACACTGAATCTTGCACTTAGTTGACTGTGTTGACTGTTTTTGCATTCCCAATTTGTTCACTAATTGGTCTAAATATTTCTAAAAATGGTTGACGTTTCTAAAAGGTCTCCCTGGTAAGATTTAACGGCGACGTCGCTTAAATCAATTATAAAATATTGATTTAAGAATGTCTTGGTGTTTGGAACAAAAATTGCAAATGTTTTTTTTCCATGCCTGTGCAAACGATCCATTTTGTTTGATACTTTTGTCAGAGTCTGATTAAACAGCACGACGTCGCCGCTAAATTTGCTGGACAAACCTCCACGCTACATCGTGACTACCTCCCAAAGACGGAAAGCGACAGAGCGGCGACATCAACACTATGTCGCTTTTGCTCGGTGAGCAGTCTGGGCTGTAGCACTGCGGTCGTGCGCAGACGGCGTAGGTCGCGCTGAAAATGTGATTCATTGAGCACTTTAAGCAGGATGGCGGGTGTTTGTGCTGAAAATGTTTTTATCAGCTGGAAACAGTCACAGGAATTCCGGTTTGGAATTGTCCGTCTAATTCCTGGCTTCCACGGAAACGTTAGCATAAAAGCAATTGAGAAGACCAGGGGCGATTCATTTCACTCACAAGTGCATCAGTACAAGAGTAGGTCTACAATGAGCAGCAACAAAAACTTTGGAAATATTTTAAGTAGGCCAACTTAAATTCAAGTAGGCTATTAATTGACGCTCTCAGTAGTCGCTGACTCAGTGGGACCTGGGGAACTTTTCAGAGGTATGTTAATTTAATTTATATTACACACAATTATAATTATTTGCATTGTGTTATTATTCAACTTTTCATTATTATTATGCAAGTAAAATATGAGCATAGGCTACGGTAGGCTACGGCCACAGGCCTATAAAATCTCTGCTACCTTATTCTTTCTTTACTTTTTTGGTAGCCAAAGAGGCCTATCTTATGTAACTCATTTTAATGTAGCCTTACTCATTTAACATTTCGAATAAACCTTCACCCAAACCCCACGTTTTGTAGACCTGTGTCGCCTTGAGACTGCTGGCTGTTCTATTTTAGGTAACATCGAGATAAAAGCTAAGGGTCCCGTACAGCTGTGGAATACGCCCAGATAGGCTTCCTGAAAGACTGACTGCGGAAAATCCCGAAATCGTGGCTATTGTTCACAAGCGAGCTCATTCTTCATTAGCAAGCGCAGTGGGCCTACTACTGCACAGAGACTTTGGCCAATGCGTCATGAACCTTATTCAGGTACAGTAACCCACGGTTTAGACCGATCAATGACTTGATGACAGCGAATTGCATTAGGCTATATGAACGGTGTTGGTTTTCACGTTGAAATTTGAATATTTTAAGTAGTCCTTTGCTGATGGCATTTGCATTGAGGACACACTTATCCAGATATTCTCGGAAATACGCACGGATAGTAGGCCTGTTTTCTTTCTAGGCCAAGTTTTCCCATATCGATGTCACCTGTACGAATCCAGAATCAACTGTGAAACTAGTCCAACCAGTATCCTATAGTTTTTCTAAGACTGGTTTTGTTGTTGACGAAATTAAATTACGCATTTTTATTAAATAATTTTAAAAAATAAAAAATAAAGCCTTTTTTCAAAACACACCCTCTTGGTTCTGATAAAGTTATTGATTTTAAATAGGTTATGTTTTTAAAAAGTGTTCGTGTGTGGCTTAAATCCATGTAGAATCCCGTTTCCTCAGCCTCGTGCAGTGGTCACGGCCTCGAGCTGGGAAGGAGGAAAGGAGGGGCTCTCCCCCTGACAGTTGCTGAAAGAGAGCTCAAATAATTTGAATGTGAAATTAGCCTACATGCAAAGCATGAAAATATGTATTACATTGTATTATATAATAACATGTATTACAACTCTACTATATAAAATATATATACATGTTAGATTCGAATGCATAAACATTTAAACAATGTGAAAAAGCAATCCGTTTTTCAATTGCAATTTGCATTTAAGTATGGAGGCCAGTTCCTCAACAGGTCTCTTGGGACAATAGTCACTGTGCACTGTGAAATGGCACCCTCTGTTGGTCAAAAAGTTGAAAAATCCCAAATGATTAATTTCGCACTGAATACAATACAAATGGAGTAAATGTTTGATTTCTGCCTACTTATTTTTTTAAACCTGAAAATAGACTGATAATACTAATTCCTAAAACAAAAACCGCCAAAAAATGCTTCCCATTTTCTACCTTCAAATGATAGTGATGAGACCATAGAGAGAAATTACATTTTCTCAGGAAACTGACCGTAAAAGGTAAGGTTTCCCTGGGGAGTATTGTTATTATTGGCATTATTAATAGTAGTATTTTGTTATTGTTATTATTATTATTATTATTATTAGTAGTAGTAGTAGTAGTATAATTAGTAGTGGTTTTGTTATTATTAGTAGGAGTTTGTGTACTTCATAGAAATGTAGATACTTTCTTGGAAACACCTGGGAATTGTCTCATTTTCTAGGAAACACGCAATACCACATTGGCTATAAACAAGCTAAATCTTTGGTAACTGCAAGTCACTTGAATTGATAGGTTTCTATTATTTCAGTTTTATCTTATTTTTCATTTATATCTTTTTCCCAGTGCTACGTAACTAGTGCTACGTAACAGCGCTAGACCATATATTTATGGATCATGTAAGGAAACGTGACAGCATGAACAAATTGACTATAATTCAATCCAAGATAACTTTGAAGCCTGAATGAAGTGTAGAATGGGGATGGCTGTCTGATTTCATTCATTTGCAGTCATCAAAGTAACTCTAATGTGCTGAACACTTTAATCAACTATTTGTGTACATTTTCAAAGATAAACAACAAAGACAAAATGGGTCAGTGAGCGTGTTCGAAATGAAATTTTAGGAATCAGCTTCTCTCTCTCATCTCCCCTCTCTGTTTGCCTCCACAGCTAGCCCACCCAGAGACGTCAACAGTCAACAGAGGACCCTGCATGAGAGAACGGACACAGCCTTTATGGCTGCCTTCAGCACACACCAGGTAATCTCCACCCTCCCTGTCTCTTCCAAAGCGCCCAGATAACAGACATCTGCTGCCCTTTTCCCCCCCGAGTAACCACCTGTATTCCCCACTTCTTCTGCTGTTAGGTGTCAGGACATGCCCAGGAGGACACGTCACACAGAGCTCCCCCTACAGGAGAGGAGGACCAGACCAGTGCCGGCTTCACGGCTCATTATTACTTTTGGTACGCGCTGAGCCTCTCAAACTCGTACCGTGAGTAATAATGCGCTGTGGTCGGCCCGGAACTTCTGCACACCTCCCAACCAGCCAGGATAGGCCAGGAGTTCTCCAGCACTGCGCCAGACAAATTCCACCATGTTAGTTTCCTAAACTGTTTACATTTTGAAACTGGTACTATGTCCTACAATGCCCTCCAAATGTTTATTTGCCTCTGTATTCCATGATTTGAGATTTGTAAAAAAAAAAAAAAAATCATGTGATTAAAGTGCACATTGTCAGATTTTAATAAAGGGCATTTTTATACGTTTTGGTTTCACCATGTAAAAATTACAGCAGTGATTATACACAGGCCCCCCATTTCAGGGCGCCATAATGTTTGGGACACAGCAATGTTATGTGAATGAAAGTAGTCATATTTAGTATTTTGTTGCATATTCTTGGCATGCCATGACTTCCTATCATCAGAGTCAGACCCCAGTTCAAACTTTAACCATTGTAGCCTACAATATAATGCTAAGCTCATCCTGAACATTATTTGTGAAATGACAGTTATTGCATAGAACAAACTTATGAATATTTCTAGCTCACTGTATCTTTAGATAGTTTTGGAGGAGTTTGTGGGCTGTTCTTGAAACATAGGCCTATATTATAAATACATCACTCTGCTGCCCCCTACTGTCAGAACATTGCAAGCATTTGAGACAGCTCTGGTTGAGAGTACTCACATTTGCCACCTGGTGGTGGTTGTGCTACCAACAAGTAGTTACTGTGGAAAAAAACAAAATATATGCAAATTTGTTGCTGAGGCAGAAGCACCAAATGAAACACGAAACCACTGTAGGTAGACACTTTTCAATAGTAGACAATTTTCAATAGTCAACTGTAAAATATAGGCCTACATGTTTATACTTAGCTGTTTTCACACTCACATTACATTATAGTGAGACATTTACATTTTTATTTTTCCTAGAGTTTTCCGCTTGTCTCACCAGATTTTCTTTGGGAGCATGAGAATTGTTGTTGGAGGAAACGATGGGGACCTGAGAGAGAAGGGCAGCAAGAGAGAGGTCACACACACACACACAACACACACACACGAACACGAGTGCCACAAAAACATGAGTGCACAGAAACGTGTGTGTGAAGAAGCAGATGTAAGGGCTGATACTCACCTGAGCCTGCACCGCCAGGTGGAAAGCCCCCTTCTTAACCTTTGTGTAGTCTTAACATTCTGTATACTCCCCTTGTCCTCAGGGTCAAAAATGATCTGCCTTCATTCATTCATTCATTCATTATCCTAACCCGCTTATCCTGAACAGGGTCGCAGGGGGGCTGGAGCCTATCCCAGCATACATTGGGCGAAAGGCAGGAATACACCCTGGACAGGTCGCCAGTCCATCGCAGGGCACACACACCATTCACTCACACACTCACACCTACGGGCAATTTAGACTCTCTGCATGTCTTTGGACTGTGGGAGGAAACCGGAGTACCCGGAGGAAACCCACGCAGACACGGGGAGAACATGCAAACTCCACACAGAGAGGCCCCGGCCAACGGGGATTCAAACCCAGGACCTCCTTGCTGTGAGGCGGTAGTGCTACCCACTGCACCATCCGTGCCGCCTCCGCCTTCACTACACCCCTAAAATAAAGCAGCTTAATTGAATTTTAAACCCCAACTATTTTGCCTGAAGAAACAACCTGTCACTCATCACCAACTTTGTCATCAAATTTCAAGTAGAAAAAAGAGAGGGTTTTCTCTGCTGTTAAACATCATGGCGGGTTATTTTTTAACCTTAAGACAACACAAGGGTTAAATGGCAGCAGGTCACACTCATGGTTCTGAGTGCCTTCGGGGAAAACCCAGAGCCGAACCCAAAACGGGGAACCGAGAGTCACGGATAGAACTGAGAACCACAATCCGGAGACACGGACTCGACTGAAAGTCAGAAATAGATTCCGGTATGTCAGACATTGCAGTTAGTTTGAGCCCACTGAGTTCCCTTCTCTACATATACTCTAACCAAGCACTTTATTAGGTCTGGCCATTCTCCTCTGACGTCTCTCATTAACAAGGCGTTTCTGTCTGCAGAACTGCTGCTCACTGGATTCTTATTGTAAATAAAAATAAATGTAAATTATTATTGTAAATATAAAGTTAACCTCCCAGGGGATAGTAATAATAATAATTATTATTATGAATTCCCGCAAATATACGCATTTTATTTAGGCGAGGTAAATCCCTCCCTCCCAGATGCAATTGCATACAGGATAAGCTTGTCAGTCAGAGGAGAGTAGGTTTGCCCAGAATTAGAGCAATTCCACTTTATTGATATTTATATATATCCATTGCCAACACACGTACAGTGGGCTCCAGACTACAATTAGCTACATTCACGTTGTCGCTTATGAAGTAATTTCATTTTTCTTGGACCCCTAATAATTATTGTAAATAAAATCAAACTAGGTGAAGCACAAACATGTAAATGTGCAATTCAATATCCATCTTTTCTTATTTTTTCCATTTTAAAAATATTAACGTCCACAAACAAACGGAGAGGATGTCTGCAGAGCCGAATAACATTATTGACGAATGCCTGCTACGGTCTACGACCGACCAACATTCGGGTCACTTGAACTGAAAAACGAAGGAAGACGTCACTTGGTAACCGCTGTGTTTGTAGCAACCGAATGCCTTTGTCGAGGAATGAATTCGCGAAAATAATTTCGTCTCTGAATATGAATCCCGAGCAAGAAAATCAACTTGTCGAAAACCTAAACAGCAATCTGCCAGTAAAAACCAGCGATGTATATGCTGTGGACCAAAATCTACCAAAACGGTTCAACAACCCCGACTGCTTTCAGGGATACAGGTGGGTCGATTTCTTCAAACACCGCAAGCCTGGTTCTACGTTAGAATTAACGTTAAGTTACTGATATTTTTTTAATCGCTTTTTTGGTTTGCTAGTTATTGACTATTTGCTATTATGTGATATTTTGTGTTGTCACTGACCTATAGAAGGCCAGCTCATTTGCTAATCGCCGATAGTGGGAAAGTCTGCCCAGAATGGTCGGCTGAATAGTAAGATAACGTTTAACGTTAGCTAACGTTAGCTAATGTAAACACAGTGGGTTGAAATGAACTTAATGACATTAACACCAAGCTAATGATTTCAGTCATTTTACATTTCACAGTTTTGCATTTTTGCAGAACATGACATACTGCTGGTTTCAGTTCAATTTATATGTCATCATATACTCACTACTGTGAGAACTACAAGCCTTTAAAAAGCAAATATGTATTTTTCTTAATTTCAGTAAGAAGGTTATCAATCCATTGTATCGGACGACCAACCAAGCCTACGGGAGCAAGAAACCAACTGTCCACGAGATGCCAGTGAGAGCTCTCCGCCTGCTCGCATAGTTAGCAAATTTGAAATGACTAAGAGGGCATGTATCTTTTATGATATAGCCTACCTTATTATTCTACAGTATTCTCACTAGAAACAGATATCGTTGACCCTTTCCACCGTCTTCCTCCAGACTGCGTTTCATGGGGATAACCGCAAGTTCAGCGAGCCGATGCTGAAGATGGGCATGTACAGAGACACCTGCCTGAACACCAGGTTGGACACAAGCCGAGTCATGCTGCCCAGCGCCAACATCGAGTCCCAGGACAGAATGCGATTCCACCAAGTTCATCTCCACAGCAGAGGTGGCCAGTGAACAATTAATGCAAATGCAATACATGAAAAACGCCACTCTCCTCTTCGGACACTAGCAGATCGGTGCTGTCAATCACTGTCTTCGGACCAAATCTTATGGAATGGAATATGTGATTATGTAGTATTCTCATTTTATCTGAAAAGGCTTAAATCCCACGAAAAGACCTGTGGTCTGAACTGGGTTATGAAGCGGGGGTATCCCAAGAATATTAATGATTGTGAAAAGTTTGGCATGGGGGAACGGTCGAAAATCCCTCCAAATGTGTTCTCTAGCCTTATAAATTATAGGAAATGACTCATGGCTGTCATCTTTGCCACAGGTGTTTGCACAAAGCATTAAACCAGGGGTGTCAATATTTTTTTAATTTGATGAAAAATGTATCAGTTTGGTTGATTCCATTGATTCACTACTGAAGTACACTGCTTTACACATGTTGGAAAATAAAGCTTATGTCAGTAACTATAATTTTTTAGTTTACGGCATTTTTTGTGCATAGTTATCAAGGGCGCCAATAATTCTGGAGCCCACTGTGACTCATATTTCATTCATATTTGCATTATATATGTATTTTCTGCAAAATTCATTAAGGGACGTGACCAAATATAGTTCCGTTTCAGTTACAGCACCAGGAACACCAGAAACGTCTATTATTGACTGGGACCTCTTCTATTCGCAGTGGTTTTGAATAGCCACTAGGTGACAGTGTATTAAAGGGCATGAAAGAGGTTTCTTGAATTAATTCAGATTTCTCATACCACTATGAAAGGTAATGAAGCCAGTATAGCAGTATGAACAGTCGTGTCATGTCATGTCTTTTTTGAGCAGAGCCATATAATTATAGCTTTAAATGAATTTGACTTTGTGTGTGCACTCCATCCTGATGCCGGAAATGCTTGGTTGGCTATAATTGCTGCTAGCATGGGTGCAGGTTACCTACCTTTGAAAGAGGGGTAAATATTGGGTTATTTTAAGCAAGAGTTTCACTGTTATGGAAATGCATTGCATAACTGCAATCTATTTAAACAGTTTTCTCCTTGCTCTTGCACTCAGAGTCTGAATTCTCGCACAGCTGCTTTTTTTTATCTGAAGTAGTTTAATCCAGATGATATTTTTAAGGACACACATAAAGCAGGGCAGTGTGAATTGGTATGCCCCCTGGCAGTTTTCACAGGAAATTCCCAGTGGTACAACCTGTTTAAATATTGATAGAAATAATTGTCCTGAATTAAACATGAGCTAAAAATGAGTCCCTGCAGAAAACGGAAAGTGGAAATGAACGATTCTCATTTGACTAAGGAAGCAGGCATTTTAATCTTTCTTTTTTTTTTGTTCAGACTGGCCAACTGCAATACAGCTTAACATCATCATCATTGTCGTCATCATCATCATCCTCATCATCATCCACTATCACTGTCACCATCATCATCATCATCATCATCACTGTCCATCATTATCAACATCATTGTTGTTTTGTCGCCACAGAAAAAAATGATAATCTGCTTTTCTAATAAGATGTGACATTCATTCATATAATTAGCTGGGGTGGTTTAAAAATAAAACTGCCAAGGGACATAAGCAAACTTGCACAATGCTTATATGCCTCATAACTCATGGAAAATTCTAGAAAAAAGCAATACAACCCTGGCAGGAGGTAACCAAATACTAACAAAATCTAATAAACGTGATGGAAATACAGGCAGACTTTATACACATGAACTTTATCCATTTCACATAATCAAACAATATTAATAATAATAATAATAATAATCATCATCATCATCATCAGCACAAGCCATAATACTACCATACAAAAGTCATACAAATATCTATCAATATTCTTATGTGTTCAATACAAATCATATAATGAACACATACACATTATATACACATACATTTTATATTAGATTATAAGAAGGTCTGACAAATATGTCATGGCAAATGTATAAAGATAAAGAATCACATATACACTCAATGACCACTTTATTAAGTAGACCTATACACCAGCTTGTTCATGCAAATACTTCATCAGCTAATCATGTGGCAGCAACTAAATGCATAAAAGCATACAGACGTGGTCAAGAGGTTCAGCTGTGACATGTGGGCAAATAAGAACACACATTGTGTCGAGCCTCTACGTGGATAGGCTACGACAGCAGAAGACGTATTTCTTAGGCCGAAGTCTAATGAATGCCTAACGCAATGCTCACTGAACCATATCATAGCGATTTAAGATCACATCTGTTCCTACAAGTGGCTCTTGCATGGGGCTCATTGTCCGGCAGGAAAATTCACCTACAACTAAGTCTCAGTTTCTTAGCAGAGACAACCAGATTTTCTACCAAGATTATGGACGTGGCATTTCATGGTTAGTTTTGAGTTCTCTTCCTAGCAAGTTTTCAACCATTCCATATGTTTTACTTGTTTTATCATTGCCCTTACAGTGCTAAGTGATATTTTCATCCAATTTGTTTTTGCATTTTTTAAATCCATTACCATCTGTCTCTTTTGAATGAACAGTTCTCTTTGGCTTTTCCCATGCTCGTGGATGACAAAGAGATTATGCCTTTGCTACCAAAATTTTTTACCTAGTTTTACCTTTAGTAAAAAAGGAAGTGATGAAATGATACAATGTAGTGTCTTTAGACTGAGATTAACTAAATTAAGTAAACTTGTATTCCCAATAAATCATTTTATTGAATTGAGGGAAAGTCCCCACAACCGAAAGGGTAAAATATCAAAACATAACCGTCAAATGAGAACACCCTGATGTCAACAAAAATTGTGATAAGGACAAATCAAGGGGGGAGTCTTGCCCATGTGATGTTGTTATAGCAACAGGGCCAATATCCAGGTGTCACCTCTCTGAAGAGATGAATCATTTATGGCAATTGAGTCCTGCAATCACCATGCCCACTGAGCATTCAGCAATGCAGTTGTGTCCCCCTGCTTTGGTTTGATGTAGGCCCAAACCGTCATTTTATATTGAGCTTCTTGATAAATGAATAAGATAGAATAATAGCTAAATTAATGAGCTAGCCAGTGTCCTTAAACAATGGTGACCATCATTGTGAGAAAAAACAAAAAACCGGTCGCCTGTTACATTTCGAAAGCTTCATTTCAACCTCATGACTAGCCTACGGCACAGGCCTGCCACCATGCAGTATCCACTGAACTTACCCAGACGTCAATCACATCTTTTCCAAACAGAGCATATACCTCCAAATCAAGGTGCGTCTACTGTACTGACGCACATACTACTGCTTCACTGAAGTCGGGTTCAAATTGGGCGGGGCTTTCACAATGCTGCACCATGCGGGCTCTGGTCCGACTCTGGCGGAACAGAATGCGGGCTCATGGTGGGTCATAATGAACAGAATGCGGGCTCATGGTGGGTCATAATGAAAAGAATGCGGGCTCATGGTGGGTCATAATGAAAAGAATGCGGGCTCATGGTGGGTCATAATGGAAAGAATGCGGGCTCATGTTGGGTCATAATGGAAATATTTGGTAACTTTTCGGGTATAGTTCACAGCTTAGTCCGATTTTTCACTAGTTTTTTAAATTTATTTTACTTCAGTCTTTTTACACCTGATGAAGACTGAATGTTGTAACAAGTTTCATCCAAAGTGAGAACACTCCCTACTCCCCAGCTAGACCACTCCGGTCTGCCAGCTTTGGTCGCCTTATGGTTCTCTCTCTACGTGCACCTGGCGGTCGAGCTGCACGTTCACGCCTGTTTTCCGTTCTGGTTCCCCAGTGGTGGAATGACTTGCCTACCACGGTCAGGACAGCAGAATCCCTCCCCTTATTTCGACGCAGACTCAAAACACACCTTTTCAAACTCTACCTTAGTCCTCCCTCCTGATTTTCCCTGCACCCCCCTTTCTGATACCTCTATCCTCGTCTAACCCCCCCCCCAAAAAAAATAAAATAAAATAAAATAAAATAAAATAAAAAAATTGCACTTATGATGACAACTATATGTTTAGAACAGCATTCCTGGTGTATTTTCCTAGATGTGATGCTTTGACTTGTGTTAGAACCTATGCACTTGTAAGTCGTTTTGGATTAAAAGCGTCTGCCAAATGACAAAAATGTAAATGTAAATGAGAAGTACGTCACTTGATTATGTCAGCTCTGGAAAGCGGGACCCTTTCCTTACCTGCTGTGTGACCATGACGACTGCCCTCACGTTCCACACCCCCAGCTCACTCCGGCACATTCTGGCATCCTGAGGCAGCACGTCCCAAGTGCCTTTCATTTCAGCAGCACGCCAAGTGACGCCATCAGCATTAGTCAGCAAAGCTGTCGCACACATGGATTTTTGCGAACGCTCTTCCCCCGTTTTCTCTCCAGTGAGGAACTGCACAGGCTGCATCTGCGCTCTCGCTGAGATCCCACACTGACAATGTGGCAGCGAGTGGACGAGCGTGCACTGTCCTCTGATGTCACCAGCCTGCTTCCTTTCACAGCACTGCCCGCAGGTCGAGCTGGCACGAGCAGGAGTCAGCGGAAGACAGACTGCAGGCGTCCAAGTGGGATGCGATCCAGGACCATGGGTCCCCGTGCTAGAAGAACCTTAACAGGACAAGCCACCCACCAGGCCCCATGCACGTGCATTTCTCAGACTTATCAAGTGAGTGTTCATCTTTTCTCAACCCAAAAGCAAAGCAGCAAAACCTTCAGCAATGCCCAACCACTGTAGTGGGGTAAGAGTTCTTACCCAAAGGAATAAAAAGCTCTTAGCCACGGAGGAAGCTTTTTTTGGCTTCCCAATCCGGTGGTGTACCAGTGTGGGTCAGCCATTGTTTCACATCTTGGGCTCCTGCCATATCCTAGCACAGTGTATTTTCTGTGGTGTCAAGAGATTAAATAAGTGCAATGTTGTGATAAAGAGTCGGGTCTTGTTTCAAAGTTTCTAGCCACATTATTTTTTGTTACCTGTGTCTGTGCCACAAAGTGCTGGTGGCTCTAATTCAGAGCTCTGTGCAGTTTATTATCTGCTGTCCCCGCTGTGCCAAAGTTCTCTCAGACAACCTGTCACTCACTGCCACACCTTCACCACAGCCGCACCAAATGGAGCAAACATTCATTCATAAAGCATTTCCCCCTTTCCTATTTCCCTCTGCCATTGCACTGAATGGCTACAGATCTTTAGAGAAAATATAGCATGTTCACTGTTAATAAGCCGATAGCCAATGGTTTAAAAATGATGGTTCATTTACGGTTCAATGACTGTATGTTGAGAGAGATTAATCACGCTTCAGTTTAATATGTGGTTTGGCAATCCCACGGCTATCCATCTGGCCCTGTCTCCTAGGGGGTGTGGTTTAAGCATGTGTGTGTGTGTGTGTGTGTGTGTGTGTGCGTGTGTGCGTGTGTGCGCATAAACCCTCATCGTGACAGAAGCTTCCGGTCTGTGAAATCTTCTCCTATTAACTGTGGTTTCAGAAAAAAGGAAATGCTGGATATGTATCCCCTTCATGGTGATTCTGATTTCATATGACAGGCCCTCTGCCCACATAAGTAGAATTTCACATCTCTTGGTTAATTCATAAATAATTTAAGCCTAACATAGTGTTGTGGTCTATGTGAGCCTTGTCGGATAGCGTACATTTTAAGCCCAACTTGGACATATTTACTCTGTAAGAGTTCATTTAAAACCGAACATTTTACAATGTGCATATGCAGTATTTATAAACTTTTTTTACACAATATATTCATATCATGTAAAATCCTAACTGCATTTTACTTGACTTTTCAATGTAACAAATTTTATAATAAAAGGCTATTTCATTTAATGTACTGTCTGTGCACACTGCTGCACAACCTCCGGTAAAATGTATTTGTACACAAGATCATAAAATAAATGAAAAATAAGTGCTTGTTCTCCAACGAACAGCTACAAGATGGGCTCTTTATAACAAAAATAAAAATATGTCTGCTTAATTAATATGATGTTCTTAAAAGGAACCAAATAATTCTACCTTCTCAATGAACATTTCATCAGAAAACTATCCATTTCACCGCTTACGTTTATACCAGGGCAACTCTATCCAAGTCCCGGAGAACTGTATTTCCCCCTGGGCATGACTCACCTGCTCAGAGTAAATCTATCTACCTATCCAGTGGGGTGGGGATTTAAAAATAGACATCCCTGGCAACCCTGTCTGGGAATATTGTGGTCCAACAGATTTCCTCTCATTAAAAAACAGCAATAATGAAATACTTGGCGCTTTGAGCACATACAGAGTCACGGGCAACAAACAAATTAATATGAGGATTTAACTAATAAGTACAGTTTTGACAGACACATCCTGATGATTAATCGATGAGCAGTTAATTAGGGCTGAACTGCAGCAAGAATTAATGACACGTGCTAATGAGACGCGACAACCAATCACACATCAGTGGGCACCAGCACTGTCAGGGTTGAATACAAGATTGTGGAGGGTTCCTCTCCACTGAGAACAAACGCTTTAGGATGTTCCCCCTGACAGTCCCATCATTCTGGGTACTTGATAATGATATCTCTAAGCATACCGACTGTGGAAGCGCAGGCAGTGAAGCAGAGCGCTAAATGACTTGCACCCATACAGGTAGTAAAGCAGACCATATCACTGGTCCAACACATCACTCTACATTTGTCTTTCCTATAGCACGTACAATAAATGATTGAACTATTTGAAATAATTTGTCAGTTTGGCAAAACACTATAGCACAATTCATAGCATCCTATTATAAGGGATGGGTTTTAAGACAGATAATAACCTAAATAAAGTTTGCTTTGCATACTTTGCATACTTGATCTTCCTTAATTAAATGTTGCAGTTTGGGCAATGGGCCTGAGAAAAATAAAATTGGAAACAGAGATGGAAAGGTCTTCAGTTGAGCCGACTGCTCCTATGTTAGTGGGGACATTACTGATGTGTAAACTGCATTTTAAATGCTGCTGTGAATGTGAATGCAATTCTGGCAGCCTCTGCGAAGCTGAAGGCTCAGCGTGATGAGTGTAGTTGTGATGCGTTTTGTGGAAAGGAGGTCAGAGCTGATAACGGCCTCAGCAGTCTGTAGCAAACAGCAGGGCAGTGGTGCTGAGTGCAGACCAGCTGTTCAGGCACATCAGGGAAATGAGGTCATTAGGATCTCAGCCTCAGTTGCCATGGAAAGGATCACTTCCATGATGATAATAGAGAGCAGAAACACATCAACCCCTCGTACATGTACATAATCCCCTGCAGTCAAAAATACCAAAATAAATACTCCAGCCGTTTATACATTTCCCAAAAGCACGAGGTAATGTGTAATGGTGATTTGCGGGTTAATAGTGGAGCATGCTCAGGGCTGGGAGGACGCACAGTGGCCCCTTAACGAGGGGTAAGAGAGCGACCGCTCAAACAGATGTGTCGGTACTTCGTGCGGATTTGTAATTACATGGTCATTCACAGAAGACCAGAGGTCTCGCAGATCTGTGCACTCATCCGTTTCAAATACAGAATGAAGAAAGCTCTCAATACTGAGGGCCCCATTTTCACTGTTAGGGTGAAATTGTCAAATGTTACTGACAACACAACGCACTGGCAAATTAGGGTACATCCAAACTCACATTCAGTAATTTTGTAACTCCAGGCTTCTGTGCAGCTGAACAATGGCACAGTCATAAAAGAGGATGGTTTGATAAGAATAAATTAACTGTGGGAGTGGTGGATGTTTCATTATTGGCAATCAAATCACCCCATTTTTTCTCTTCAGAAACAATATTTCTAATTTAAGCAAGGCTGAGGAGCAAGCAGGTTCAGATCTCTTGACCACCCCTAGAGAAAATAACCACACTTTTAGAAATGTTTGCTAATTTATTACAAATCAAAAACTGAAATCTTTCATTTATATATTAAATATTCAGACCAGAGTTGCCAACTTTCTGGGCTGTTTTGGCATGAGATGAAATGCTCTCATCCAAAATAAATTGTATTTTAGTGTGAAATGCATCGCCCTCCATTAAAAAAAAATCACAATGTCATGGCGTCAGACAGAGCCTGGAAGTGTGAGTCTCATGCCAAAAGTGTGAGAGTCAGCAACTATGATTCTGACCCTTAATTCAGCACTTTGTAGTGTCGGAACTGCCATCTTCTGGTCTCTCCACAGATGTTCTCTTGGAGACAAGTCAGACTTTGGCTGGGCCACTCAGGGACAGTCAGAGACTAGTCCAGAAGCCACTCCAACATTGTTGATACTGCCACCACCCATCCCTCTAGGGATGGTATTAGCCAGCTAATGAGCAGTGCCTGGTATTCGCCAGACATAGTGCTTGAAGTTCTTCCCAAAGAGAAGAATTTATCTCACCAGGCCGGACAATCTTTTTTATCGCAGAGTCCCTTAAATGCTGTTTTGCAAACTCCAAGCAGGCTGTCATATGCCTTTTACTCTTACTTCTAGGGTAGGTTCTCCCATCTCTGCAGTGGACATCTGAAGCGCTGTTAAGCCGAGCTCACACTACACAACTTTTGTTCTGATTTTGAAGTGCCTGACAAAGCATGGGGCAGAGTTGGACCGCAGGCTGGGACTAATTTCTTCATATCAAAAGTCCAAATTCAAAACATACAACAACAACAACAACAACAACAACAACAACAAAAAAAAAAAAACACATTACAAATTAATCAAGACCAGAAAAACTGTAAACAAAAACTGAAACTATAAAAACATTGCACCAAAAAAAAAAAAAAAACCCAACAGGTCTTTAAAAAAGGCACCTTCAAAACTGACTCACCCAGGTCTCTTCCAAAGAGCTACCACCTTTTCTGCAGATGAACCCAATCACCAATCAATTAGGCAATTAATTGGCTGCACCTGATGGAGCCAGCCACATACATACAGGGGGATGTAAGAGCTTGGTCTTATCAGTGGTGGGATAATAAAAAAAGGAAAAAAAAAGTGCCTGACAAATTCCCAGCTAATTTGCAGTTTGTCGGCTTGAAAGTCATGTGAGGTGAGATTGTCAAGAATGATTAATGTTGTAAACCAGTCTTGAATTTGTCTCGGACAAATAGTCACATCTTAAATAGTCAAGTTCTATATTTGTCTTAAATGTGCATTGCGCAACATGTTAATGGGAAATAATGTTCATTACAATCTTATTTGTAAATATGTTAATTGTCAATATGTTGACAAGTTATGTTAAATAACTAATCAAACTAATTAAACAAACTGATTTTCTTAAAATGTTAATTAAATGATTGTGATTCATTTAATTAGTTCCTAAAATTCCTTGTGATATTTGGAGATGTGGTGCATGCAAGTTGTGATGGCAGTTTAAAAAGTGTTGTTTTAGAACCACAAACATTATTGAGCATTTATTGTTATCGAGGTAAATGTATCAAATTATTCTGATTTCAGACCATATCGGACTGCTCTACCAAATAAGCCCATGCTCGCATGAATGACAGGTAATTAAGCCAAAATTCAGGTAATTGTCTAGTCAAGTAGTCACATGGTCATGCTTATATGTCGTTCAGAAATGCAACAACGTTTCTCCTTTCCCTTGCTGGGAAAAGGACACTGACATTACCTTATTCCGTGTAGTATATGGATTTCAAAAGTGCAGAGAAGATGAGGTCCCCCCCATGCTTGTTTTGCCACCCGCATGTTACAAAATAAAGAACTGTTGTCGTTTAATTGAATTTATACCCCCCCGTCCCTGAAACATGCTCCCACTGCGATCAGCATAATTTTGTGCAATATCAGCTTCATGGAAGGTGAGCCAATCTACCCTATGAGGAGAAAATTACACTGCACCTGCTGGAATTACCCTGGATGGAAACACCAGCCAAATGTTTCTCATCTCAGGCTTTTCAGGCTCAGTGCTGTAAACCTCATTTATATACTTTATTAACCTGTATTTATACAGGCTAAAGGCAGCTTTACCCTGCCACATAAAGCTCCACTGCTAGTGCTGTTTTAATGCAGTCATATATCCGTCACAGTTTTATACAGCACACAGCCAGCGGCCAGTGAGCATGTGAGGAATAATAATATCGTTATTATTCCTCATCATCATCATCATCATCATATTATAAATCAACATTTTCAATCAAAAATGTGCATCTGGTTGATTCTTCGAGTCAGTCGGGGTTTCATTACCGCCCAGTTTATTTGTGCATCCTGGGCACCTCTATGACTTATTAGCTAACATCAGGAAAATGCATTTTTGATCTCCAACATGTCCCTAAGTCTCCCACTGCACCCTGATAAAGTCTGCGTTGTCACAGTTCCTGTGATGTCACTCAAATGACCCAACATCCCATATGTACAACAAAGCCAAATGACCCAACAAATCCCACACACACAACAAGGCCAAATGACCCAACAAATCCCACACACACATCAAGGCCAAATGACCCAACAAATCCCACACACACATCAAGGCCAAATGACCCAACAAATCCCACACACATATCAAGGCCAAATGACCCAACAAATCCCACACACACATCAAGGCCAAATGACCCAACATCCCACATGCACAACAAGGACAAATGACCCAACATCCCACATGCATAACAAGGCCAAATGACCCAAAATCCCACACACACAACAAGGCCAAATGACCCAACATCCCACACACACAACAAGGACAAATGACCCAACATCCCACATGCACAACAAGGACAAATGACCCAACATCCCACACACACAACAAGGCCAAATGACCCAACATCCCACACACACAACAAGGCCAAATGACCCAACATCCCACACACACATCAAGGCTTAAGGCTGGTTTGCCCTGTGAGATTATGAAACGCACACATGGGTGGGTTTATAATCTCTGCCTAACATGAACATGCTCAGAACGATTATTCAAATAGCAAGGACGGACCTGGCAAAATGCCCGCTGACTGGGTCCCATGTACAGAATGTGTATCTAGATGTATGTATAAAATTTTGTACTTTTTTTCAGTATTAAACAATATTTCAGAAGTGTGTCTAGAATTCATGACTTGGAACAGAACTTTGATTTAGTGTATGGGATCAGCCAGTCAGGACTGGCCATTGGCTGTGGCAGGCCAAACACTACACACAGCACTGTGTTTTAGCCAAACAGTGGCTGTGCTTAAATCAGCAGAGTATACGTCGACAGGTAGACACTGCAGTGTTTTCCTATTCAAGGTCAGACGCAGTACAATAGCTCCTTTTGTAAAGAGGTATTTTCTAACTGGCCTGTCTCAGCATTTTATCAACAGTACATCACTGAGTGAAGCCAAAGGCACCCAGGGCACCTTGCTGTCGCCCTGTCCTCTCGAGTTACTTTGCTACGGACCGCAGATTAATTTTAGACCGCTTGGCTTCAGACAGCTCTGCTGTCTCACTGCAGCTGGCTTTCTGCTTTGAAAGATAGGATCTGCCAAATATTTTTCAACATTTTATAGATGTGACTGCAAAAAATGAATATATTTCTGAAGGTAAAACAATGTGCAAAGTGGAATTTTTATGACATATAAATAACACAAACCTACAATAGCAATAAAACATCAGCACCCGGTAAATCAATATGTTCACATCCACTAAAAAAACACCTAACATGAAGTCGCCCATAAAACATTCTGGTTATTTGTGCAATAAGCCATTAACTCCCTGAGACCCCCCGGGTGGCTGGAAGGCAATAATGCACTCCTAATACTTTCCTAATCAAGCGTTAGGAAAAACCATCATTTAACGCATTTTCCACCCGTAGAATACATTTAAATATTGCTTGCTTAGTACAACAGGCATGAAAATGGATAGACAACATCGCCGAGCATGAAAAACGTATCCTCATAGCTTTCTATAGGCGGCCAGTAGCATAGTGGTTAAGGTAAATGACTGGGACACTGGTGGTTCTAATCCCAGTGTAGCCACAATAAGATCCGCACAGCCGTTGGGCCCTTGAGCAAGGCCCTTAACCCTGCATTGCTCCAGGGGAGAATTGTCTCCTGCTTAGTCTAATCAACTGTATGCTCTGGATAAGAGTGTCTGCCAAATGCCAATAATGTAATGTAATGTAGATAAGCATGGCTCAAAACCAATCAGAGCTGGAGATACCCTCTGCAGAATGTAGGCAGTCCAGCTGCAAAGAGTCTTCCACTTTGCCTGTGTCAGGAAGGGAGTTAGTGGAGGGAGGGATGTTTTAGGAGTATATATTGCGTGTATAGTACTATTGCGCATATATTTGTATAGTTACACTAGTTGCATATAGTTTAATAATTGGCACAGTTCTATTTTCAGATTTCTGCTTATAATATATAAATACTTTATTCCTTCTGTGATGTGTGATATTGCTTTTGGTTGTTTTCACATGCTAAGACCTCGGAGTGAGAGAACTATGAATAAAAAGCCTAGGAACACATTATGTGTTGGCTGTGTGTTCTAAAATACAAGAAATTCACCCTTTTCTCTCTTTTGGGTCTTTCATTGCTGTACACTCACACATAATACAATGAAATGAAGTTAAAAGCTAAGATAAAAACTAAGAGGAGTGGAGAATCAGCCAAAATATGCTTTGGTCTCAGGGGCTTAAAGTACTTGAAAGGGGAAACACAAAAAAGTGGGGCTGAGTGCGTGGTTTTCCTGGGGTTCTCCGCCAAACACATACAGACTTTTGTGCTGATATGACATTTAACGTGCCTTGGGTTTAAGGTGCCACCACAGTTTTCATTAATGTTTTGAAAGTCACTGTGACTCTGAGAAGTTTGTGTAGACCAAAGTTTCCGTTTATTGATATGAACTACCTCATTGCAGTTACAATGCACGTCAGAAATACAGCTACACAGAAATCTGGCAGCGGCTCATTGACTGCCAGAACACTGACACCGAGGAGCTGGGGATGCTAACCACACCTCAGTGCCTCGTGAATACATTGGTTCATACATTCTTTAGTGATACGTTTTGTTGGACGGAAAGTTATGAGCCAGATAGCTTCTTTGCGAAAGATCACGTCTAATGGTGACAGAAAGTAGCACAGTAATATTATTAATATCAACATTCAGGTGATCTGAGAGGGAACTAATCAACTGAACAACAAAAACAAACAGTGATTTTCCTGAAGTCGCTAAACTAGCCTCTCCTCTTTTACATAAACAAAGAGCAGAACACATTTAGTGAAGAGCAACATGGTGAACATGCAAAAACAACAGAAGGAAATATAGGAAATTCACAGACATTCACAAATACAGCTATCTCAAACAGTCAATGCCTTCATTTCTTCAGTTTTTTTTTATTTTTTACAAATTTCTTATTCATGTTTGATGAAATTGATATGACTGGATCCTCTGTGTAACTCTGGATACAGATCTCATGGCTCCACCCTCTCTGCAGACAAAGGTCATTCACCCACTGACACGGAGGTCAAAGGTCAAAGATCAGAGGCAATAAGGCTTCAGAAACAGTCACCTAGAGAATCGCTATGATTCACATCGTAAAAAGGCGAGACATTTTGGCATCTGTTCTTAAATTTCTAGAATTTTTAAATATGACTTAATATCATTTTGCAAATAGATATTTTTACTGTATGTGGTTCTACGTTTTGTCTGTAGCACAACCGATGCACATTTAAGCATTTTGTGATATAGAAAGTCACTGGGTCAACTACAGCTCGTCAGAGCGGATAACGTGGAACAAGGTGACATTGTACAACACTTGGTGGCCGTTGTTCCAGGCGTACAGCGCCCGGTCCTTGGGGTTGTAGTCCAACATGGAGATGTGGGAGTAGGTGGTCTGGAAGGGTATGTCGATGTACTCGTAGGTGGAGGAGTTGGTGTGGAAGGCGTAATAGACCTTGGTGCCGCCGGTGTAGCCGTTGGTGACGTAGAGCGTGCCGCAGATGATGAAGGACTCACCAGCGCTCCTTTTGGGATGGTTGGTGGTCCAGCTCTTGATCACCTGCAGGGTGTTGGGGTTCAGCTTGCTGATCACAATGTTCCCCGCGTTCTGATTGGTGGCGTACACCGCCCAAAGCCCCCCCTCGTCCACCATCAGGTCGATGTCCGAGTGCCCCCCCCAGGCGTAGTGGTACATGTTGTTGTAGCCGGCGTAGTCCAGCGGGCGGGATTTGCTGATGGAGGAGGTTTTGAAGTCGAACTTGATGATGATGTGACTCTGGAACTTGTTGTAGTAGATGGATCCGTTGTAGACCACTTGACCCGTGCCAGACCAGGGGTGTGGGAGCCGGTGGGAGGTGAAGTTGTCGGACGTCACAAAATCTGCCATGGACTTGTACTCTCGCACGAAGCGGTTGTTGTGGTAACCGTCCATGTACCAGACCTGCAGACACAAAGCACCATGGGTCATTCCAGGATGGATCTCTCTGTCTCTCTCTCTCTGTCTCTCTCTCTCTGTCTCTCTCTCTCTGTCTCTATCTCTCTCTGTCTCTATCTCTCTCTCTGTCTGTCTCTCTCTCTGTCTCTCCATCTCTCTCTGTCTCTCTCTCTCTCTCTGATATTCCGACCCAGATAAAATTTTGTTATTCAATTTTAAAATTAAATCAAGTCAGGGACGTAGAGAAATGAGATGCAGGAATATGATTAGCAACCCGGGCTTGCAACCCTAAGCTTGAAGGTCTGTTTTCTGGGAGGGGTGCTGCTGTTGTACCCTTGAGGAAGGTACATAGCCTGAATTGCAGTAAACATCCAGCAGTGTAAATGTATATCCAAATAATTTTAGCTGCGTATGGCACTTTCAATATGAGGATCTGCTATATGGCTCAAATTTAAATGGGGTCTCCTGTCCAGACCTGACTGCTCTGCAAAAGAGAGCAGCAAAGATTTCCTCCCAGCATCTTCATCTGATGTGCTTTCAGGATATAATCAGTTTGAAGACAAAGTGCGTTAAAACCGTGTAATGACCTCTTCGTAGTGGATTATTTTTTACTAAGCATATAAGAGAAGTAGCTTGCCTGAGATGGTGAATAATGGTGGAACTGCTTGCAAACCGCAGAGCTGGAGACTGGAGAGCGTGAGCGTGGTTTATTTAGCAGTCTATTTAGTGTGTTTTCACAAGAACTCACCCTGGTGTCTCCATCTGGTGCCAACGGGTCAGTCATCCAGGATCCGAACCTTGATCCAGATGTCTTTATGGTGACCGGATCACTGATTCCGGTCAGCTTTCCACATGCTGGAAAAAACACACAGAAGCATAACCTCTCCAAAAAACAAACAAAAAAAAGACACTATAACACACTCCCATGTGTATACACACACATACACACACACACACGCATACACACACAGAAAACCAGAAATGTGAGAAGCTGATTGTGATGGAGCAGCCTGGATGATGCTCTGAGCTCTTCTTAAGCAGAGCTGATCTGACATATGAGCTGTATTGAGTACACTGCTGACCATTTTGTATATGAAATTGTCAGACATATCTTGACCATAGCCATGAAAATAATTGCTGAATTATATATAAATATACTTGTAACAGTGCTAAATATATTTTAGGTGATAAAATAAATGACTAACATGATAACGTGTCTGTTTCATGGTGTTACTCAGCACCATTACACCTTAGCAGGCAGAAGTGCTGTGTGCTGCCAGGATCACACAGCTCCTCCTAAAACTGTTAATATACTATTGCCTCTCTGCAACCATTACTATTTCTACCCCTTCACTATGCTTGCCTTCACAATACCACTGCCATCCCTCTACTACTGTAACTTATTATAACTATTGTTATAATAACCCCATCACTACACTAGACTCCACTATACTACTCCCACTGTTATGGCAAAACTATTACAATACAATATTATTGCTATGTTAGCCTAATTACTAGCTCTCACAAAACTCAACCCATAATGACATCTTTACAGTAACCCCATAGCAATTGTAGCCCCATTGCTATAATATAACAGTATTAGCCCGATTACAATACTATCTCCATCAGCAGTGTTGGTCAAAGAAAAAAAACAAACAATAAATATGATTGTGAGTAAACCCACACTCTGCTGTATAGGGTTAATCAATGCGGTCTCTTCTGTACGGGTTTCTCTGACTGGCCTTGTGTATGCTAATGTTTTCCCTGATTGAAAATGAAATTAGGAAAATCTGTTCTTTTGAAACTCTCATTCTCTCTCTCTCTCTCTCTCTCTCTCTCTCTCCCTCTCTCTCTCTCTCTCTCTCTCTCTCACATTTTTTATTGCTGCTATCAAATTTCAAATCAGCCACATCTCAGACACAGACATAAATCAAATCAAATAACACATTTATGTAACCGCACTGCTTTTATAATGAATTATAAATTAATGAATACATTTGTCTCCAGGGCAGTGTGCATTGCAGTGTGTTCTGCATTCAATTTATCAAGGTACAGGGACAGTCTGTGTTGTAGACGCATCATGCATGTTAGTGAGACAGACATATTGATTTCCTGCTTTTTACAGAGTGTGCGTAATTTATTGTGAATTAGCAGATATGCTATTGCATTCTGTGAAACTATCCCATTTACGTACAGCCTGGCCCTTTTCTATAATGCTCTTGCATAATATACAGTGCAGAATCTTTGTATCTCATACATTACTGAAAGCAGTAAGCTGGCACTGCTGCTCCTATTTTTTTTTAGCTTATTGTTTCTTCAAATTTATGCATGAAATGTCCATCACTAATGTGTATGGACATGCATATTCAAAGCCCATATTAAAAATAAACTGAATTGCATCCCAGAAGCTCTAATAAACCAAATGTGTTTCCACCGAATTACAACACAGAGCTAATTTGGAAAATCCAGCAGAATCTGCTTGTCAGTTTATCAGAGGTGTTTTCTTCTCATTTGGGCCAAAGGGACTCTTGTTATATATGCTGGGTTTCATTTTAATCACACTTGCAATCCTGGAATTATAATGAGCTATAATTTGTTCATTTGATACTTACTACACATTGAAGGTTTGTGCAAAGCATACTATGTGGAAATTTCCCATATTCACGCCCCAGAATTCCTAATTAGTCATATAGGCTGCTTTTAAATTTAGTAAAGAAAATATGCCTTTTAATGTTTCAATTTAAATTATAGACTGACAGGAAAAATCATTGCGGCCCAAAATCGTACAGCTAGGACTGATACAGAACCTTTTCATAGATAATGAATATTTTTCAAGAGTAAGAAAATTGTTTAAATACTGCAAGTATGGTAAATCTACTCAACAACCTTAATTCTTCAAGAGACTGGCTGTAATATATTGTTGCTGAGATTCTCCCAAAGACAAATGACGCCGAAGGCAGTATACTGCCACTGATCCAGGGTCAGTATTGGACTGTCTTCTTACAGTCATGAACCTGTCTGATGCAACTTCTGTGAAACAAACACGCCTTTTGGCTTGGCACACTAATCAGTCAGGGCTGTCCAATGGGAGAAACATTCAGCAAACGGGTGTTGACTGCAGATGACGGTTTGATTTTTTTGAACAGAGAAATGTGAAACTGACCTGTCTGCCCAGATTTGGATCATTTTCAATCCAAGACATTAGCTGCTCTTGCTGCTGACTGACGAGGTGAAAAGGTTTAAGTGTGATGTGTCTGATTAGGGGAATACAGAATCTATCTTCAGGATTCTCATGATTGTGATTACTTAGTCCAAATGCCAGCCATTGTCTGGATCAAGCCATTTCCCTCCCTGGACAGGGTTAGAGGGTTGCAATGGGAGGCTACTAGGTGACAGGTTTATTCCACTGATTTGATGTTTTGCATTTTGATGTTTTATCTGCTTCACATCACTTTTTTTCATTTAGTGGTGCATACATTTTTGTGGTAGTCCATATTTTCTTTATAAACAAAGATTTGCGGTAGCCTGTAGCCTAGTGGCTAAGGTATGTGCCTGGCACCTGGAAGGTTGGTAATTCAATTCACTGCTCCAGGGGGGATTGTCCCCTGCTTAGTCTAAACAACTGTAAGTTGCTTTGGATAAAAAGTGTCATCTTAATAACATATTATTATTTATGAATCTGCTTTATTAATCTCTTTTTTTATTCAGTGTAAATCCTCCTGCTGTGTCAATCCTCCTGCTGTTTGCTCTTACAAATACGGGAGCTTTCATTCAGGATGCCCACTCCTCCTGAATATATCTCCTCCGGGATATCTCTGACCCACCTGCTCATACAGCTCAGTATCACCCCCGCAAGTGTGCAATAGTCCAACATGTCACCCTCTCCTAGCCAGCAGAAATAAGGATAGTGATGCTCTCACACAGGGCTGTAGTGTGTCCCATAGGGAAGGTCAACACTCTAATGGACTCTAATGCCATCGCACTTAGGAGAACGTTTCTCTTCTGTCATTTAGAATGATAAAAAAATCAATCATAACGCGTTTTCAGTGCAGATTAGCTGTGGAACATGGTGTGGGCAGGGCAGATGATTCAGTTTAGAAGTTATATAGAGCTGTAAAGCATGTGTTTTAACCCCATTGCTAACTCCACACTCACCGTGGCTCTCAGTTTACATGAATGCGGATACGTCATCCCTCACAGCTAAATGGTAAATGGTTGGCATTTATATAGCGCCTTTATCCAAAGCACTCTACAATTGATGCTTCTCATTCACCCATTCATACACACACTCACACACCGACAGCGATTGGCTGCCATGCAAGGCGCCAACCAGCTTGTCAGGAGCATTTGGGGGTTAGTTGTCTTGCTCAGGGACACTTCGACACAGCCCAGGCGGGGGATCGAACCGGCAACCCTCCGACTGCCAGACGACTGCTCTTACTGCCTGAGCCATGTCACCCAACAGCCCAATATCATGATATCATGATACAGCTTCTTACGTGTCGGGAGTCAATGGTATGGGGAGCATGTTCTGATGTGGGAACTTCTGAACAGGGTGTTGTATTTTACTTATTTCAAATCTCTCTGCCACACAGATAATCTCTTTAAGACACAGCCAAAATACAAAACAAAGCATTCATTTCACCTTAGTCATATATCAGTCCCTTATTTACATAACCTGGAACATAACTGACACTTTTCACTTTTCTAAATGGTCAATATGACTGTATGTTCCAAGGATGTGTAAATAAGGTGGTGACAAGTGCATGTTGCTCATGTCACACAGGTGTGTGGGGTGCAATGGATGGGTGTTCAGTAAAATGTTCAACGTCAATTCAACTCTAACAGAATACGTATGAGGGCACCAGGGACCGTATGTACTCTGCAAGAGTCGATAAAGCGCTGAACGTTTCGCCGTGTGGGCGGGTGCGTGCGGCCCTTGACTCCACCGTGGGATGGGGTTCTCCGCGTTTTCTCGGCCTACCTAATTTTTGCATGCACGCGCGGAGCCTCTCCTCGAGATCTGACACTCTGTTCTGCAGCTCCTCGTAGTCATAGGCGCCCATCTCCTCCTGGAGTTCGCTCAGAACCGACGTCAGATTCTGGACCTCCGCCTTAAACTGCATTACCAATTTCGCATCGGCTTTGTACTCCTCCAACACTGGTATCAGTGGCCTAAGCTCCTCCATTTTGGCTTTAATGGCCTGAAAGGTTAAAATAGGCTGGGTTCAGTGTCATGCGTGCAGACCCACACCTGTCTGGCCCTGTCCTGCCTCTCCCTGCGGTGAACGTAGGCACAGGCGTGGCCAGAAACGCCAGCAGAGCAAACAAGTCTCCAGAACACCAGCAACAATGTGGGAAGCTCTTTATTTCTCCCTTCTTAGGGTTACATGCGTCAGATCACATACAACAAAGTTTGTTTTAGTTTGTCTTTCTGAGTAACCAAATGTGTAATAAAAAACAAATATGAGGAATATTGACATAAATAACAACGGTTAGATGAGGAAGGAAATTATTGATGGAATGCTTCTACAGTAGCATGCAGGAAGAGCGCAGGGCTGGTCTGGGGTCCTTAGCGATAAAGACGCTAAAGTCATATAAACTTTTCAGGGTCACATTGGACACGACTGCATCTTCAGTCTCTGCAGCTTTGATATAATGTCTTAAAGTTAGCCCTGCAAGCAAGAAAACGAGAGACCGTTGAAGGAGCTAAACTCGCTGGCCTGCCTAACACACACACAGACGCACACACCAGGCCGCACAGCCCCAGAGATGCGTATGACTGCACTGCCTTCCACAGAGGCTGAGGTTACAGCATGCCCAGACTACCGCAGGTTCAGAGCTGCGCTCCGATTGTGCAAACCCCCTCTGCCAGCCACAACAGCAGGCCAGAGAAATCTTTTGCAGACATTCGGAGATGATGATTTTTGCTAAGGTGTCAATTTAATATATCAACAGCTCTGAACCAGCTTAGCACATTTACACATGCAGTGTGATGACGCCTTCTCATGCAACTTCTACAAATAACGTCAAATAACATACTCCCTGTTTGAAAAATAACATAATATAGTTGTGCCATCATATTTTGTACAACACTGTTATTCTTAACTGTATTAATTAAGGCAATGAGGGCTGAAAGGGGAGTGGAGGACCATTGAAATTGTAGGGTAAGAGTGATGTAATGGGTTGAGAACTGAAAGGGGTTGAGTGTTGGAAAAGGGAGGAGAAGATCATTTAAATGGGAGGTTACAGAGGAGAGAGGCAGGCTGTGTCTCTAATTGCACACTTGTGTTCTTGTGCACTCCTGTTCTTATAAGCTTAACTTACAAGTGCACTAGGAAATCAACTACTTCGAATGCAAGAACATAAAATCTGTTGATTTGAGATACGCTTGTCCTATAACATTGGGACTATTCTGATCGTAACAAGAAACGCATCCAGCACAGGTCAGGCTACCTGCAGCGACTCACTTCTGAAGTGAGTTAGCTAGCTAGCTATGTTATAACAGAAAACATATTTGTTATACAAATTTGTGGGGAACATATGTTGTTATAGTTTTATTTGTCGAGTAAAAAGGTAAAAATGCTTAGCAATATGTATATTAAGGTTGAAATGAGAGAAAATGTGATATTCACGGCTAGCTTTAGTCATCTCCAGTCACTGACATGAGCAAGCATATTTAGTTTCATGCCCTCATCAGCTGCTGCATTGCACTTTTAGGTAGATAGCTTACATTCTGATATATTTGATTGAATATGTAAAATTCCAATTATTCTTTGCTGTCAGCTCTGACAATGCAATGAACAGAAAGTGTGCTCCAAAAGCAGTTCTCAGTCCTCCCAAGTACAGTCAGAGAACTTCCGGTAAATTCTGTGTGTACTTGCCGGCTTTGTACTTGAGTTTGGGGTCACATGACCTTTAACCTCCACGCTTGTGTCACGTCTGTTATTCTGCGACCCCGTCTTTCTGTCTATTTCCCTGTGCCCTGATTTTTCTCCCTGATCTGCCTCACTGGATCTTTTGGATTTTGATTTTGTACCTTTGCTGGTTTGGTCTGTCTTCTCGGTTTTTGAACTCTGCCTGTTTTATGATTACGCTCTGCCGGTCGCACATGTACCTGTCTGCCTGGATAACGACCATCGCCTGTTTTTGGATTACATGTTCGATCTTCCCTGTGTTAATAAAGCCTGCCTTTTTCACATCATCCCTGAGTCTGCTATTGGTCTGCTATTGGTTCCTCTTTCCTGAACCCTGACAGCTAGATTAACGCAAATATTAAATGTGAAGCCCGGCCGCAGTGTGTAGAGTAGAACGTTTAAAGGGTCAGAGGTCAGCGTGCGGAAAATGGCTGAGAAATGGAATTACCGATGCATGATTGAAAGGCCTGGTTTTAAATGGGTTCATTTTGAAATGTATATTTTTTTTATCACATAAAACTCAGTTTTATTAAACTGTCTCTGGCATTAATGGCCTAGCACATTGGCAATAAAGCTTTGAAACTAGCATCAAATAAAAACCTTTTTGTTTTAGCTTTAGCAACTATGCGGATGCCCTGCCTTTAATGTCAATGGCAACTGCTGTTGCCTGCACAGCCAACTGCACTCAACATGTTCCCAAACTGACCCCGTCTTGCTGATGTATAATTGAAAGGAATATTTACTGCTATCGGAACCCAGGTGCACTGGTGGGGATGGCAGAAACGGTTGAGGAGAGGGCAGAGATGATTGTATGGGGGGAGGGCAGGGATTGTGATAAGAGGGAGGGCCGGAATGATTTGACATGGGTGGGCACTGGGCAGGGATTGGTATTAGGGGGTGGGGAGAGATGAGGGATAATTATTATGGGGTGGGGAGAGGTCAGGGGTAATTCTGAGGGGGTGGGTAGAGGTCAGGGGTAATTGTGAGAGGTGGGGAGAGGTCAGGGGTAATTGTGAGGGGGAGGGGTCAGGGAGAAATCTAAGGGCAGAGATGATTGTGGAGGGCAGGGTGTACCTTGTATTGCTTGGCAATGTTCTGCTTGTGGCTCTCTTCCACCTGTCGGAATTTAGTCTCCAGACCTCGCAACTGGACCTCCATCTTCTCCACATACTGCAGGTCTCTCTGCGTGCGCTGGTCCAGAACCTGGATGGACTGAGTCATGTTCTGGACCTGAACCGGAAAACAACACAACGTCTTAGGGCAATAATCCGAACCCGAACCAGAGATAAACAAGACTTACAATCCATATCTGGATCGGAGCCAGAGCAGTAGCTGCAGTTTGTTTGCTTTGGTTAGAATCAGGTTTGAGTTGTTACTTTGGTCACATTTCATCACTGGGCCAGCACATTTTCAAAGAAACCAATAATTTTAATGAAAAATGTTTTCAACAAATGGCAATTTGTTTTATTTTCTTTGGTATCCTTTCAGCACAACATAACATATTTTTATTGTGATGGTTTTTCATTAAATAAGATCATTGTTAGTACGGCTAAAAATCAGACAAAACCGTTGTCGCTGTCGGAAACAGCCAAAGTCACGCCAAAAAAAAAGACTTCTCTGGTCTGTGACGTCACATTGGGAACACAAACAGCTCTGGTGTTATACATCCGGTTTATGATATGACCGAGATGGGTAGCATCAACATATTTTCCATTTTCCATATTCTGGATCAATGGACAGTATCAATGACCCGATGACTCTAACTCTGATGAATATGTAGAACACATTACTGATTCTGATAGCACACCACAGCCGTTCCGGTTTGAGTTAGAGGCGCATGGATTGGAGTCAGAGGATTAGGAGGATTTGCAAGGCAAACAACTGGAGCCCGAAGTCCTTATTGGCAATACCGACTGGAAAGTTAACCTTTTATTTTCATAAATATATGTATATGGGGATCGTTTTCTCTGTTCATGTTGCCTCACTGTCTTATTATGGCATTCACCATATATAACTATGATAGTCTTTCATTGAAGTACATTAACAATCATATGATAGCATAGGCTAATGGGACACATCAAGTGCACAGGGAGGTAGGTAGTATAATAACCTAGTATTACTAATAATCGCTCTCTTGTTCATTAGTCATGCTGTAACTATTTTGATAAGTGAAGTTTCTTGCATAACTTTACTCCAGTACAACCCCATATTAAAAATATTACCCCACATACATGTTGACTCAATTGCTTTATACAGCACTGCACTCAATTGAATGAAGACAGCTTTGCTACAATTTATAGGCGATGTCAAGCTGTTGGCTAGATATAGCGGCAGTTTAGAAGAAAGGGAGTATATGTCTCACTCGCTACACTAGTTAGCTTTACGTCGAGGGGTATATCATGAAGCTGGATAAGTAAAACCCGGAACAGCTGTTTTTACTTCAGTCCATGTTCCAGTTTTGGGAGGGTTCCCATTGCTCTGTGAACTTATCAAGCTGACTTAGCAATTCTGCTTCGTGATATACCCCCTAGGGTGGTTCTCGACGTCATAAATTAATGATGTATTACGCATTTGTATAAGCATCATTAAGCAAGGGCTGCAACCTACAGAACTGAACAAATATTGCTAACTTATTTTGGCATTATAATGCATAGCTAGCTAAAAGGCAACTAACACCACTAGAGAACATATGCAACATACGCAAACAAATCAAATTTGATCAATGTACACTCCTGTTCAAAGGTTTGAGGTCACCTTTTCTTTTTCTGCTTTTTCTGATTTAACATTTTATTTTCAGTTTGTAATCAAACAATTCATATGTGGTCAAAGCGCAGGCTCAGAATTTTCATTAAAGGGTATTTTTATATTTATATGTCATAATTATAGCTCTTTTTAGTAGTCCTGCATTTGAATGTTTGAGACAAATTTGAGAGTCATGTTTTGTATTTGGTTGCATATCCACGGCACGCACGCCATGACTTCCTGATCCATGAACATTATCAGAGTCAGGATATCTTATTTTCAGGACCCTTGATGATTTAAAGCCATTTAGTCAACGAATGTGTTCCATACTGTCTCAGCATAATTTACAGCTGAATCTAGTCCTATCCCCCCAATTCCCATTGTGTTCCATTGCAAAGAGTTTTAGTATCATTTGTAGGACAACCTGCAAATAAGATATCCAGACTCTGATGATGTTGATAGGTCACAGACATCAGGAAGTCATGGCATGCAAAGTATATGCAACAAATTAGGCATTAATTAGACAAAGGAACCAGTAGACAAATGGTCTTGCAAGTGTGCAAAGCTGTGTAAGGTATTAAATTAGTAGTTTCATCATTGACAACTTGTGGCGGCATGGATGGTGCAGTGGGTAGCACTGCCGCCTCACAGCAAGGAGGTCCTGGGTTCGAACCCCTGTCGTCCAGGGCCTCTCTGTGTGGAGTTTGCATGTTCTCCCCGTGTCTGCGTGGGTTTCCTCCCACAGTCCAAAGACATGCAGGTTAGGCTGATTGGAGAGTCTAAATTGCCCGTGGGGATAAGTGTGTGAGTGTGTGAGTGAATGGTGTGTGTGCCCTGCGACGGACTGGCGACCTGTCCAGGGTGTATTCCTGCCTTTCGCCCAATGTATGCTGGGATAGGCTCCAGCCCCCCTGCGACCCTGTTCAGGATAAGCGGGTTCAGATAATGGATGGATGGATGGATCATTGTCCCGAAGGTCCCATATCATTTAAAACCAATGTTGCCAGCCATTTATCAAGCAATGACCTTCTATCACCATTGATCTTTTTTCTCAGGCAATGGTCACTCATCTCACAGACACGCCTACAGCCCACACCCTCTGCATGCCTGCAGGGGAGGAGACAGCCAAGTCAATCATTAGATTCATCAGTGAAACTTACAAATCTGTCTGCATGTCTACCTGCTGTATATACAGTCCCCTCCAAAGGTATTGGAACAGCGAGGCCAATTCCTTTGTTTTTGCAATACACTGAATACATTTGGGTACCAGACTAATACCTGTACACCATTAAGAGTAAAAGTATGTAGTATTCACCTATGTTTGAACATAACATTTATTAATTTATATTACAGGTGCCAATAATTCTGAGCCCACTGTATATCATTCTTTGTCAAAAGCATATGGTTCCTCTGTAATGACATTAAGGTTTGTCATAATGCAAAATCAGTAGTATTTTCTTGTGCTAACATAGGCTTCAGGTTATTATGTATGTATTTATGAAGGGCAGTCTAAATGCTAATCACTGGTGAAGGTTGGGGTATTTAATTGCAGGTGAAGGTCAGGGTATATTAATCACAGGTGAAGGTTGGGGTATTTAATTGCAGGTGAGGATCATGGTATATTAATCACAGGTAAGTCTAGTGTATTCATCTCAGATTAGGAGGAGGGTGTCAGGGTAGAGTGGAGTATGGGTCAATAATGGGGCAGGGTACTTGACAATGATAAGCTTTGGACACGGGGGGCATGGTGTGGAGGTGTTTTGGTCAGACTTGGATCAGCTACAGCTGGTGTACAGGTATAAAATGGTAAACGGTAGCGCCTTTATCCAATGCGCTGTACAATTGATGCTTCCCATTCTCCCATTCATACACACACTGACACAACAACAGCGATTGGCTGCCATGCAAGGCGCCTAACCAGCTCGTCAGGAGCATTTAGGGGTTAGGTGTCTTGCTCAGGGACACTTCGACACAGCCCTGGCAGGGGATCGTCAGGGATGACTATATTAGTCAGGTATTACTATATTAGTCAGGTATCTTCTGGCCATTAGGAGCTGGTCACCTTTTCCAGCAGCTGCCTGAGTTGTTTAGTTCGAGCGTCTCTGGAGCACATGGCCTGCTGAGGAGCCACCACCGTGCAGATACACCGACCCTCGCTGTCCTGGGCTGAGCTGTACACCTGCCATGACTCCTCTGGATTGGCTGGCAACACCTGCAGGAAACAGTGAAAACCGCCAACGTCAACCCAGAGACATATTGAATGGCTCTGCTTCCTGTACAACACTGGCTGGTTTCCAGGTAGCATTCTACAGAGGTTTTTTTACCAGCAGCATTGCAGAGCTATTCTGGTGGCTGGAACCACAATCCAATGTTTCCATTATAAATCAATTGGGTAACATCTGCAAGATAATAGTGTATGATTGTGTGAGGAACCATCTGGAGAGAGGATCCTTGTTTGCAGTTATAAAATAAACTGTCCCCAATCCACAGTACACGCAATCTGCATGCCTTTTGTCAAATGAACATAGATCTTGGAAAATCAACAAAACTATGTTCACTTTCCTCTTATAGATGATTTGCATAAATCACAAGCTTTGAAAACGCTTAAAATACATGGGGTTTAAGTCCAGGATATAGGTATCCTATTATAAAGGCTTTCAGAGCCAACACACTATCCTCTATATAGTCTTGAGGTTTATGCAGCTTGAGGCTTATGTAGCCTGCATTAAAGTAATGACACATTGCCACTAGAGCAGGGGAAAAGATTTCAGAGCAACAAAATAATACATCGGTATTATGTACATTGAAGATCAATTTGAAATCCACAAATATGAGGAAAGAAGCTTCCAGGGCTCTAAAAGCCGGGGAGTGATATTAATTATTTAGATTGTATTTTATCTAGAACCAAGCCTCAGTGAGATATACGGGGCCACTCTCAAGTGTAGTGGTTCTGATGAGCTGTATGCTAATGGATGAACAAGGGTTCAATTATATTTCGATAAGTTAATTAAAAGCCGCAAGCTTTCTGTCCTGAGTGTTTCGTGAATCTAATGCTTCAGTGAGTTCCGTGAATTGTCTTCTGGAGTAAAGGTTGTGTGCAAAATGCTTATCTTGAGATACTGCTAGTGGTGGACTATTACAAGACATTACGATCCGTTGAGAACAGAGGGGGAGTGCGGAGTCTCATGCATTTTAAGATGTTTATCCGAGCTGAAATTGTGCCAGTTTTTTTGCAAAGGTTGAAACCGCGCTTTTCCTCGTTTTCTGGTCAGACAATCTTTAATCCCTTGAGGTGAGACACGGTTGTCTCCCAGTAATCAAATTTAAATCTCTGTAACAATACCATTTTTATATATACTACGTTGTTTTCCTTCGTGTTTCAACTTACCGAATCAGCCTATAAAAGATAGAGACATACTGCAGGTCTCTCTCTCTATATATAAAGGACGTTTATCAAAAACCCTGATTATTACACCAACTTTCTAAACCACTTCCTAAATAGCACTGTTGGTTTGCTGCTGTATAAAATAAATATTAAGTATTATTGCACAGCCATTCTCTTTTGTCGACAGAAACAACATTTCGTTACCTTTAACTGCTACATTTGCCTCAGCAAGAGTGCAGATGTTGTCTCTGGTAATGGGAACGTTAGAGTCGTGTAGTAAGATTCATTCAAGGTATATTCCATATACGTTGAGGTTCTACCATGGGAAGCATGGGTACTTCAATTTGAGCACCCGTAGCACTGCACGTCGTGCCTAGCGCTGCCTTTATTACAGGTGATGCCCTATACGCGCCATTCTCGGGTTTACTTGGGGGTCAATAGACTACAGTAACCATACCATACATCAGACTACCGTGAACTCGGTACGTTATTTTAACTGAATTACTTTTATCTAAGCATATAAAATAACATCTGTGAAGTAGTCTATTATTTATTTGTTTATTTATTTATTGTACTAATAAATGTGATATTAATCTGAGTATTGCTAATCCTGAGTATTACTACTAATACCGTAGTACAGATAACTAACAATTACTCGTGAAAGAACAAACGAGGGAACTCACTCCGGTACTCCTATCCGGCACTCCTGGCGCTGCCGCAAGCTTTGTGGTGTTCAGTCCCACCAAGGAGGGCAACGTCTGTGACATCCAGTTGGTGATCATAGCCATTGTGCTAAGTACAACCCCGATCTTGAGCAAAGGCACCGACATCTCTGCGTTTGGAGTCTCCTGAAAACCTTCATTCTACACATTCCAGCGATGAACACTCGCGGCAATCCATTTCGCATGGAAGAACCTGGTGCAACACCCGCGCCCCCAGTTCGTCCAGTCTCGCCATGGACATAACTTCGAAGGGTTCGGAGGACCTATGTTCTCTTAATTGGAAGCTACAGTGTCCAAGCACGCCCGTTAGAAACGGCAATGACGTCCTACTAAGTGGCGAGAAAGACGGGGGAACCTCGAGTACCTCTTCTCGGCTGTCCTCGCGTGCACTGGCGAGAAAGCTCAGACGGTAGCCTTTTCTATTCTCTGAAATCTCTTGATCCGCCCTGTCTCCACTACACACTGAATAGACTATCGAGATAAGGAGGTGGTCCTTCGCATCTGTGTGACGAAGTGCAAAGTGATGTCATATTCGCTTTGCCTTTTGGAGTCGACCTTACCGGACGACAGTTATAGCTACCACAATTCTTTCTATGGTTGTGATTTATTATCCCGGATTCAACCCTTGTGATTTGTGAACAGCTGGTCTGTGTAGGTCTCGGCCGTTGCTTGCAGGGCACTCTATTATCTCGGTGACATTTAACAGCCCTTTCTGCGCGCCAGGTCGGGTTTGGATTATATTGATATTTTCTCGAGTTTTACGGTTCATGTTGCAGTCTTCTGCTTATATCGACGGAATTGAAAGAAATACTATCGTTTGCGTGAATGGTCACTGTGCTCAAGGATAATATATGGAATCAGATAGCTGTTATAGGCCTATGGGTCTTTAGTATACGCATACATTTCTAAACGTGTAGACGATGATTTTAACGGTATTTAACGAGGTCGTTATAATGATGAATGTTTTTACCTATTGTTAATCCTATTAATGCACATTTAAGGCACCAGAGGCACTCAACGATATATCCACAAATAGATCATCTATGGTCTGTGCCTTGGTTTATTCTATTCAAAATGTTTAAGCAACTGACGGACTCTACCGCCACCGTGTAGCTACAAACGATATTGCAGTTAGACTGTGCCCGTACGACTGGACTTTTCTAACGGGTTTATTTGTATATAGACAACTTTCACAACAAAAATCTTCTTTAGACAACATTACATTACATGTATTTACTGTGCAGGTGGTCTTATCCAGCGATACACAGTAAAAGGTTCCGTGTAACTCTTGGGGGTTCCGTGTAAGTGGGGACATGGGGGCACAAACTAACACGGGGTATGTTTAAACATGGCGATTTTACGTTGTTGCATTTGCGCAAGAATGATGGGTTTGTTGTCACTAATGTATTATAGCAACACGCACCTCATGCGTGAGTGGCAGGACGATTTGAAAACTTCATCAGCAGTTATTAACAAATCTGTGTTTTAGCACCATGCAAATTATGTTTATTTATAAGGCAGTATAGCTTTGCCAAATTTCATGAGCAAGCAGAAACTGTGAGCCATGCAGGAGTACAACTAGCACAGCTGGGGCACATTGGAATGCTGTGTTCCAACATGCCCCGCCTATTATAAATTCATCAGCCACAATAACTTCTAATGTAACATTGTATATTCCATGTATACCATGCACTTATTTGGTACTATCGAGCACATGCTTTTTTTTATAAATTTTTTCTCAGACATTCATTACAAATTAATGTTATCATATGGGGTTCGTATAGACAAACTATAGACCAGTTCTACAGAACAATTAAAAATTAAAAATGTAAACGGTAAGAAATGTTGGATTAAAACAAAGCATTTTTTCAGTTTGTTTTTCGACATTTCGGACGCTGTTTCAACAAGCTCCAGAACTGTTCTCAACTTGCCCCAAGTTGGAACAGTTTCACTCACGTTACTTTCAACTGAAATGTAATTGGCAGGAATGTCCTAGAACTGTACCGATGGTCTATAATCATAGAAAGGACATATATCTTTCTAGATGGAAAATATTTGCTTGAATATGTATATATTTTTTAATTAAGTGAAAACCTAGAAGTTTTAGCTTGTTCCCCGGTCTCCCATACATATGGTCCTCATTCGACAGGCCATTTTACAGCAGAATATTTGGCAATACAGGATAAGTACCATCCTGCACCTCCAGTGCTGCTGCTGGGATGAAAACCACAAAACCACAAAACACTGCACATCACCCTGTGTTGTATACTGATGTTTTGTTTTTGGAATATATGCTGTGATGGTGTCTTGTGTTTTTTTTTTCATACAGAGATGCACATTCGTTTGCATCTACAAGATAATTCTCTTTGCAGAAAAGACAGAAATATTGAATCATGTCTGAACATACTCCTAGAAAAAACATGATTTAACAAAGACTCCCTCTTCTTTGGGAGGTAGCGAGTAAATTAGTAAGACAATCTTCTCTTCAGCCTTACAAGCTAGTAACAAGCTTTTCTGCGTTAGAAGTATGAAGTAAGTCATAACCATAACACATTTTATTTTATTCACAGTTTTACTTCATAGCCAAGCTACGTACTATTTGTGATGACATTCCACCTTACAGGAAGCCAGATAATTTCGACTTGAATTCTCTTTTTATTGGCTTCGGAGCCAATCAACTGTTTAAATTCCATTTAAATGTATAATTCTAATCTAATTTCCCTTGACTTCCTCCATAATTACGCACAATTTTAGATTTTACTCAATTGGAGCTCTACCTTGGAATTTTATAAATATATCTCTCTTTCTGTGTGTGTGTGTGTTTCATAAGTTTACTATTACAGCTTTAACATTAATCAATATGAATTGCATTAGAGCCATTGCTATGGGCTTTCCAGCATCTCAAGTATATGTATTAACCAAGCAAACACTCCGGCCTTAGCCTATCAAGGTATCACTTCACACTGGAGTATAATTTTCAGGTGGGAGATTTTGCCGCTGCAGTGCACTGACAATTTTGTGGATATGGGCACAACATTGGTGACAAGTATACTATAGATATGTTTTGGCATAGAGCTCGAGCAATTGGGAGTCAGTGGGGGGCCTATATAGATCAGTGGGAATCAATGCGAGTCAGAGTCAGTGAAGGACTGCAGAACACATTCAGGGCTAGTGAGAGCCAATGTGGGTGAGTGGTCTGACCTTTCATTTACTGTGTGTGTGTGTGTGTGTGTGTGTGAGTGTGTGTGTGTGTGTGTGTGTGTGTGTGTGTGAGCGAGAGAGAGAGAGAGAGAGAGAGAGATGCACACAGATGGATGTCAGTCAGGTGAATTCTGAAAATGCAAGAAAGTGCCAGTGATCTGTGAAATAGTTAACATTATGCCTGTAAAATGTAAATGTTAAATAAAACTGTCCTGTCTCTTTTGTGATGGTAAAAGGAGAATTCTGCACAATCACATATGCAGCGTTAAATCAACTCTTAGAGCACTCTTTTGTGATTACATTAACATTGGATATTTTAATGTGTGTTTGCCTTGCTGGAATTTGAGCAATCAACGAATGTTTTGGCATCGTGTCACTTCATGTCGGAATTTTCAAAAGTGAGAAAACAAGAGAGCTGGAGAGAGGGAGTGTGACAGATGAATGAGTGAGTGTGAGACACTACTTTCATTAAAATTCCTCTTTTTGTACCACAAATCTCACTCACGCTGTGGAGGACGGGACTAATTTATCCTGTGGAACACGACTGATGATATTTTAGTACGAAAGGGCTACAGTTCAATATGGCTATAGGAAAATATACAGCAGAAAATACTCCAGGGTTAAAATTAGAGTAATGTATGTAACAAATATATATTAGAACTGGAAATGTGATTGCTAACAGAATTTTCAGCATGCCTCATACGACAGTAGTATCTGTACTGTGTCTTTGTTGTTAATGCAAAGTTGGGGCTAATTACCCCTGTTCTTTTACCAGTCGGTGGTGCTCAGACTCCATGATTGTCATTGTCAAGGTCAAAACAGGCAAGCAACAGTATATAACTGCTTGCTAATTTCAACCTGGGGTGAGAGCAGTCAGTTTAATTAAATATCATGGTGACCCAAATGCCTATTATCTGACTGGGAATTAATGTTTCCATTTTTTCCATTTACTGTTCAATAATCAATACTGGCAGAAAATACAAAAATACATATAAATATCTGCTGTTTTTTGTATTAGAGTGAAGTACATCATGACACTAATTAGATAAATGAAAGTGGCCAACAAATACAAATCTTTAATTTGTATTATTTTATTCATTCTTTCTTACACAGACATGATTGGATCTCCTGGCATTAATGTGCTGATCAGCAAAGAATGACTTGGGATTAAAATGAGGGAAAGCTGTTTTCTTAATTAAGCACTTTTCTTTCAAAATGTCTTGTAATTTATTTTTGCCAAAAATATATTTCATAGGGCATGGGGTTATTTTTGTATCAAGTATAATCTGTACAATAAGGTGGGTATATTCTACAAAAAAAAAAAAAAAAGCCGATTGAAAAACAGAAATACAGTTTGTTCCAAATGGGTATATATTTTCAGACCTAGGCATGATACTGTGTTACTGTAGAATCTGGGAGAAAGGAGCACTTAAACTGGGCTTAAACTTTAAAGTGAAGCCAAAGCAAAGACAAATTTGACCTCGGAGATTGCATTGCAATTCATCTCTGAAGCTACTTCAAATTCAAGACTGAGCTCAAGGTGATTTAGCGATCTCATATGATATCTAAATAATGAAGTTGGCAAAATCACTAGTTTTCAGGAATTGTAGTCTGCATTTCTCTATTGAACGGATTAGGAGCAAGAACCAAACCCTTCACACCTTTGCAGGACTTCTAATTTGAGCTTTCAAAGTGACATAGTTAATAGACTTGCTTTACTTTATCCACTATATAGTAGCCTGTATCTACTGTAGCATAAATGCCCCCCTTTTCGAAACCGTATGCCCTACACGAATGCTATCTTGTGGATATTTCTCAATAGTCTTCATAGACTTCATGTATTATAGTCAAACGAGTTTTGAATGTAGTTCACAAGCAAGTCCCCTCCATATATTGACATATCGAAAATAGAAATCGTCCACCCAGACAAAACGGATGCGTAATCCTAAAGTGAAAAACAAATGTTTTACAAACAAATAACAACTACTACTCCTACTACTATCATTACGACTACTACTAATAATAATAACAACAACAACAACAATGTGTTCGTTATCATCTTATTTTTCCCATGTTCACTTGTCGTTTCCTTTTCCTTTTACGGCAGCTTTTCAAATTGTCACCTTTGAAAGTTTTTTCTTTGCGCGCCAGACACGATAGGCTACCTGGGTGTGCGCTTAAACAGTACTGTACGGTAAGGTACCTGACGATATTGTTCAGTAGGCTACATGAGACATGAAAGCGTATTTGCTGTGTTAAAGGCCAAAAGCCCCAGACCGTAACTCGTAGGGCTCCAACAATGTGTTTTTTCTGCTATATCGCTGATTGCTTGCAAATGCCTCTTGAGTTAGAATATCCGCGCTCACTGATGTATTCGTTAATGGAATCAGTTTAGCTCATTTAAATAAATAACGTCTTAATTGATTAACATAGCCTAGTGATTAGTCTTCACCTTCAAATAGGTGGTACCCATCGTATGTTCCCATGTGACCTGTCTAGAATGTTGCCGCTTATAAGAGTTGTTTTTATTTTTTATATTTCCACTAATCTATTATGACAACATTTTACTGCAGCCTACATGATCGTGTCTCCGGAGCCCCAACCAATTTCACAGAACTTAAGTGTAGCGATCCAATCAAGAGTAGCCTAAATGAATACAATTCACACGTTAACAATAGCCTACAGAGGGAGCTTTCATTAACTTTTTAAAACCAAACAAACATTTTTTTCAAGGAACATTAACGAAATTTTTCAGTTGGCTAATCTAGTCTCTGGTGACGAGAAATAAACAAACTTGAAGCCAACAAGGTGACCTACTTTAATACGAACAGGAGGAACCACTGCCTTTTCAATTATAAATGTATTAACTGTAACCACACCCCTATTTTTGTCTGAGCACAAAATAAGATATCACTTCAAAGCCGTGATAATTTGCCTGGCTCTTTATCCAAACGTCCGAATGAGCATGTCGCTCGGTCGACCGCCGCTGTCGCTATGCACGCATCCCTGTGCAACATAGCGATTTTACTGGGACACATCCTCGATGATGAGATTAGAAACAGCACCTACATAAATCTCCACATCCGTTTAAACTGTATGCCAGATTATTCTTGCGTTATCAAGCTAATCACCAGTGCAGCTTTAAATTGAGAAGAAAATGGCGTTTGAAAACCTACTTGGGTGAGTTCTGTGCCCATCAAGACGAGGAGGACGAGGCTCCAGAGCTTGCTTTCGGGTTGCATTTCTGTCCTCGTGGAGCAACGCGTTCCCGTAGACCGTCTGCCCTCCGTGCTCCTCGCCACTCAGCTTTCAGCGCCCAAATAAAGGAAAGCAAGAAACCTGGCTCGCGGAGCCGTCACTTCGCATATTTATCGCATCCCAGTTTCTATGAACGAATGACACACTTCTTTATGTCTAATGGCAGCTGCTCCGTTTGCCGGACATTTGCAAATGAATAGCAGGCTAAACGTAGGAAGAAAACGACTGTTCTCCTCCTGCCAAAAGTTTGCTTCGCAAAGGCAGACACACGAGCGAGAGGGATATTTTGAGCGAACAGGAGCTAACCACGGTCCTGAAACCGGATATGACATAAAACGGGCGTGGGAAATTCAAGAAGAATAAGCAGGGTGGGGTGGAGGGAGGAGTTAAGAAGGGGAGGTGAGAGGAAGAGTGTGTCAGGGATTGATTGCGATCCCTTCTAATGACAGATAGATAATGTTTCGGACGTTTTATGATAAGCCTACATAGACAGCGCATGCTCGAAACACGCAGGCAGTCGAACATACGGAGCATCAGCCACCATCTGCCGTTGCTATGGAGACTGTTCTGTTCCGATTTTCAAAAGAACGGAATGATTTCATAATTCATAATTCATTGGAGCGATCTCCACAGAACCCAGGGAGCTGTCACTCAAAAGCTGTCAACTGCAGGTTCAAATAATCACGACAAGAGCTACCTTATTACTGTAATTACCACCACCAGTATAATCATCATAATAACTGTAATGTTATTAGCATATTATTTACACTGCATCCCACATTTACAAGTTGACAAGTACATTTACAAGAAAACAGAAATTAAATCCTTAACACCTTGGTGTGCACTGAACAAAACCCAGTGAATAGTAGTTTTATCTTTGGAAGCACACATTTTAATAATTTACACTGATTTCAAAATACTGGGACAGCCAACACACTTGAAATGTTTGTGTTGTGGAACGCGGAATCAAATACGGAACCCAACCTGATTCAGCCCGATGATGCAGTGGAAGTTCTATTATTTTGGATGTCTCAAAAGCATTTTTCTTCTTTTCCTAACTGTGAGATAGACAGAAAGCAAACAGTGAACGCATTTTAGAAAATGTAATTATTTTCTTAAAACCACAAATACATTCATCAAAATAATGCACTGGCTTCAAGAAAGTTACAGAGATCTTAGATAACGCTGACAGATGTGAAATGTATTCTCTCTTTGAAATAGATGTGCTGAAAGTGCACAATCATGTAAGTGTGGGTGTGGGAGCGTTAACTTAAGCTAACAAAAGGTCCATTGAACAACGGTCATTGGTCATTCTTCCACGCAACACATTTTTTTTGCTTGCTCAGGCAGTATAGAAAAATAATGCTTTTGTGTCATATTTGTGCTCCTGTCAGTAACAGTAAAAAAAAAAAAATTCAACAGATGATCCACAGGCTTATTGCTGCATGATGGTTAGTCCCATGTACAGGGCATGACTGTAGTGTAGTGGTTAAGGTACATGACTGGGACCCCTGAGGTTGATGCTTCAATCCCCGGTGTAGCCACAGTATGATCTGCACAGCTGTTGGACCCTTAACTCCACCTTGCTCCAGGGCGGATTGTCCCCTGCGTAGTCTAATCAACTGTAAGTTGCTTTGGATAAATTTTTTTTTGGTCAAAATTCACAATAATATCTAATGCTATTTGATATGCTTGCTGCTCAAGGCATCCTTTGACTTTGCACACCTTGTCCATAATTTGCCTAGATCGATTATCCCTGTGACTTTGTTCATTCATGATATAGGACTGATTGGTCCGTTAAGTTTTCCCCAATGTATTTGCTAATGACCGGTGATGGCCACTCCTTAGTCTTTGTGCTTTTTAATGCTGCAGTCAGTTGGGGCACGACTGTGTGCAGTAATTTTATAGGATTCAATTATCATGATTTATTTTTTCACAACTTAATTAAAATAGCTAAAGAGGAGTTTTCTTCTGCTGCAGAATAAATAAATCAGAATAGCTCAAATCATATCCTCGTTATATTTGCTTAATAACTCGTAACCAGAATGTCCTGTAGGTGGTTGGCCCAAACAGGCTTAGCTTACAGAACAGATATCAGAACAAATAGCATCAACAACCCCCCCCCCCCCCCCCGCCCTCCTCTGTGTAATGAGCTAAGCCCTACTCTGGATGAATTCACACTGAAATTCAACTCGGTCCTGCACGCATTGATTTGGTCTCAGGTCAAGCCCTCTGTACCAAATTGACTGTTCTGTTAAAACCCTCCCGCTCCTCTGCTTCTGCTCCCTCTCACTGGCCGTGTCCTTCACTCCCACTTGAACAGCAAGGTAATCCATGCGACAGTATTCTGCATGGGACAGTATGGCAACAAGCACGCCAGAGAAGACAAGACACTATAAGCTTTCCTTGCAATCACTTTACAGCTATTACAGTTCTTTCATGGAGAAAAAGCTATTTTCGCAACCTCCACCCCCCTCTTTCTCTTTCTACTCCCTCCCTGCCGCATCCTATTCGTCACATAAGCGGTTAAAAAAGGGAACATTATACAGTTTTTAATCAATTACTAAATCAAACGATTTCTGGCCTACGCAGCGCTGGCATTCTTTATAGAGCGAGAGAGCTTTGTGACTTGATATCGAAATGAAACGGAGAAGCATGATGAATTAAACATTGAGGACAATCAACATGAAAATAAAATTCTAAGCGCTCTGATTAGTATGCCACATTAAATAAATTTATTGTTTCTGTGCCCTGCCCTTGAATGTGAATTTAATGCAGAAGGGGCGACACTGTGTTCTTTCAGAATGGGAATCACGGAGCTCAACCAGCATGACAGCCACTGTGCTTTCGCTTTCTAATTAGAGCAAATCACTAAATCGGCTGGAATCCATTTTAACCATGGCTGCAAGCACTACGTTCCCATGTGACAGCACTTAATTAATGTCTGTAGCCTGCAGTCCTATGGTCTGTAAGGGCTCGAGGGCTGGGGAGACTTGGTGTGTAATAGGTGCCCTTTATTTCAGAAAAATATCCATGTTATACACTTAGCAGATGTATCAATACAGACATGTTTTATGCAATCATACAGGGGGATTTTTTTTTTTTTACAAATCTCTGGCCAAGTGCTCTGCCCATGGGGCCATGAACTTAACAAGGATTTGAACCTGCAACCTACAAGTAATGTTTTTTTCTGAATAATAGTGAAATTCATCTTTAGTGGTTTTTTCCTTATAATATTCATTACAATCAGAGGGCAGTTCACTATTTGAAGGTTATATACAGTGGGGTCCAGAATTATTATCACCCCGGACTGGCAATGCACAAAAATAGACAATATAATTATTGAGATAAACTAAAAATGTGAACAAAAATACTGTACTTAATGTTTCACTGGAACCAACCAAAATGAAAAATGCACTTAATAATATATTTAACCAAAATCAAGGTTCCATAATTATTGACACCCCTGGTTTAGTACTTGGTGCATCCACCTCTGGCTGGGATAACAGCACCTGTAATGCTTGACAAGGTTAAGGAACACATATTCAGAGATTGTGGACCATTCCTCCATGCAGATCCTTGCATGATCTTTCACATTATTGGGTTAGTGCCCTATTCAGTTCAGCACACAGGTTTTCAACTGGATTGAGGTCCGGCACTTGAGATGGCCTTTGCAGAACATAGATCTTGTTTTGTTGTCAGGGAACCATTTCTGTGTGTATTTTGAGGTATGCTTTGGGTCATTATAGGGCGGCCTGTAGCGTAGTGGTTAAGGTAAAGGACTGGGACACGCAAGGTCAGGGGCTCTAATCCTGGTGTAGCTACAATAAGATCTGCACAGCCGTTGGGCCCTTGAGCAAGGCCCTTAACCCTGCATTGCTCCAGGGGAGGATTGTCTCCTGCTTAGTCTAATCAACTGTACGTCGCTCTGGATAAAAGCGTCTGCCAAATGCCAATAATGTAATGTAATGTAATTATTGTGCTAGAAAGTCAACATACAGCCAAGTCTGAGCCATGTGGTAGAGGCAACTAGATTGTCAGCCAATATTGCCTGATACCTGGCGGAATCCATTATACCATTGATTTTAAACTGTGCCCCTGGACCTCTGGAATGAAAACATCCTCAAAACTTCACTGACCCACCACCACCACCACCAATTTCACTGCAAGTATGAGGCATATGTCTCCTTTTAGACAACTCTGTTTCAATGCCAAACATGCCAATGCCGTATCTGACCAAATCATTCAATTTTGGTCCTTTAAAGTATGATTGAACAATGTGCAGTGGTCAGATGTGACCAAATTGAACTTGTTGGTCAGATTTGAAGTAAGTCACCCTGTGTCAAGAGCAAAGCACTGTTCCTGTTCTTTGTTGAAGGCACATGTCAGCTGTTCTATATCTGCTGCCACTATAAGGGTTATAGACACCTGTCTGCTTGTCTGTCAATCTGCTTTAACAGTTTATCTAATTTGCCTTCTAAGACCCCAGAATATGGATTTCATTTTAGGCTTGTAAGGTGGGGAATGATATTGTTGGATAACACTGAAGGTGAACAATGCCCCATCCAACAATGCCTTTTCCATTTCCCTGTCGAATGAGGTCATCGTTCATCTGCAATGTTCATTTGTCTTCTGACTCGAGGCTATGGATTTTATTTCAAAGGATACGCTTGTAGATGCAGAATTATATTGTCGGATAAGATTGCAGAGGAACAATGACCTCATCAGTTAGGGCCGTGGATTGGGGCAGAATCTCATTGACATATCCTGGATAGACTGTGTGCTTGAAAGTCATATCATAAAAAGCAGTGATAATTAACACAGTTTCACATTTCTAGGTTGATTGTGGAACAAAAATGACCTCAAAACAGGGTGACCTCCAAATCTTATTTAAAAAATGTGTCATGTTTTCCCTGGATATCAATGTGCTATGGATGAGGATGATGACGACAACACAGATAACACAAACAAATTATGAAATAGGACATTTCTTAGACTATGTTAAGCTTTGCCGTTGGTGCTGACCATATCAAGCTATAACTAGTTATCTAATCTAGCTTGACATGAGTTAGACGTGACGGTCAAGCTGAAAACGTTATAGCTAGCAGTTACATTGCGCTAGAGCTACAGTCTGTGTGAAAGTCATAATTGTACAGTACTACCCTACTGTTGGTGTCATCTACTGCCTGCTTGCATTCGTCTCCCACTTGTCTATGGGTCGAAATATGGAATTTTGAAAATTTCAAATGTGATAAATTGAGAAAAAGCACATATATTTCTGAATTTCTCACAGAATGGGTGATCTTGGGTTGGAATCTGTTGGATTAAAATTGAGTTGTTTTGCGCAAAAGATCTTAATGTTTTATGCAAATTTTTTAAGCGTATCCATAACACAGGAATGGCACAACGTATCAATACCAATATCGTAGTTGGCCCGTTGCCATTGTAGTAGACCTGTGAAATGGTATTGATACTGGTTTTGAAATGGGTGAGATACTGTGGTTCAAAATGCTGTTTTGAATGGAAGTGCTAACAAAGGCAAACAAATCGCTCCAGTGCTCTCACTATAATTTAAAATTGTTGCAAAGAAAATTATATTGATTTACTCATTAGACAGAAAAACATGGACAAATCAGTAACATGCATTCCCGCATGGGGCCACTGCAGATTGTATCATGGGACTGCTTGCTAGTAGCCTAGTCCCACACTCACAGGCTAGGTTATGAGCAACCTTGTCTTTTGGGACGGCTGAGACAGAAAAGAGAATGAGCATTTTTAATGTCATAAAGCAGTATACAAAACTGTGCTATCAGAACATTATCACCACAGTGTATGATACAATACAAAGGGAACAGTGTTCATTTAATCTCTATTGATTTTCTCTCATCAGACAGAATATTGTATTTTGTTTTTTATCATTCCATATAAGCTCATGAAATGATTAGATTTTGCTTTGACATGCCAAAACATGGGCAGAGCAGTATTATGCAGTCCCACACGGGGCTGCTGCAAATTGTTCTACGATTGGATCATGGTTATGACTGCGGCAGAGTCTTAGGGGGTGTGCACTGTGCAATATGGTTCCTTAAAGCGTGATTGTTTGTTGATTCACAAGAGGATAACATGCATTTCTAAACTTCACTATGCCTTTGGTGCACATTGTGGGATGTCTGAGTTCACCTACTGGATATTTTAAATGGTAAATGGTTGGCATTTATATAGTGCCTTTATACAAAGCACTGTACAATTGATGCTTCTCATTCACCCATTCATACACACACACACGCACCAAAGCTGATTGGCTGCCATGCAAGGCACCGACCGGCTCATCAGGAGCATTTTTGGGATTAGGGACACTTTGACACACCCAAGGTGCGATCGAACCGGCAACCCTTCGACTACCAGAGGACTGCGCTTACCGCCTGGGCCAATGTCGCCGGAAAATTCCAGAAATGTTTAAATTCCAGACTTCTGGACCCAGGGACTGTCCTGAGCCTGGGGAAGGCCCCCCCTGAGACCTGTACGGGACTTATTCATGCCTCATGCGTCCGATCCTCACAGCCTGAGCCAATTAATATACCTCAGTGAGAACAACAAAAAGCATCATGTGCTGTATATATATCAATACACCTCTGTGGAAACTGAAATAACTGCGGATAACCTCTGCTTGCAGATGTTAGGCAGACTGTTGATGACAAATGAAAAAGTAAGATTTAAGTTATAATTAGAGTAGTGCCAAACCACCTCCTGCTCTCTGGCTGATTATAACTTGCCTTGGAGCCCCCAGAGTGTTTCCTCCTGTACAAGTGCAGCTCATTAAAGTGATTTACCTGCAGAGGCTGACAGTGCAAACTAGGGCAGAGGATGAGACGCACGATGGAGGGGAGAGGGGATCAAATCTATGAAGCACTCATCACCTGAACCCTGCCTGAGAAACACTAAGTCATACCCTCATATATGCTCCTGAATATAAATTTAGCTACAGTATTTATTTATATCCCATCCCCTATAGCGGACACACGTCTCTGGCCTTAATCTGAAGAAGCATGTGTTCTACTGTGCTGAAACCTATACTACAATGGACATTCAATAAGACACAAGACATGTGTATCATGTCAAAGAAATTAAATACTTTTCTCTCATTTTTTTATGTACACTCACATGGACATTTTATTAGGAACACCTACATATTCATGAGATTATCTAATCAGTAGTGCAATGCATAAATTCATGCAGATACAGGTCAGGAGCTTTAGGTAATGTTCAGATCAACCATCAGAATTGGGAATAAATGTGATCTCAGTGATTTTGACCATGGCATGATTGTTGGTGCCAGACAATATGGCTTGAATATTTTGCTACTGATCTTCTGGGACTTTCATACACTCTAGAGTTTATTCAGAATGGTGTTAAAAATTAGGATGAAAAATTAGGGTAGCATTAGAGTAATATGAATACATCATCTCCCACAATTAACATTCTATTTGGCTATTTTTCTGATTGATATTTGTATAAGAATATCCATCCATCCATCCATTATCTGAACCCGCTTATCCTAATCAGGGTCGCAGGGGGGCTGGAGCCTATCCCAGCATACATTTGGCGAAAGGCAGGAATACACCCTGGACAGGTCGCCAGTCCATCGCAGGGCACACACACCATTCACTCACACATTCATACCTACGGGCAATTTAGACTCTCCAATCAGCCTAACCTGCATGTCTTTGGACTGTGGGAGGAAACCGGAGTACCCGGAGGAAACCCACGCAGACATGGGGAGAACATGCAAACTCCGCACAGAGAGGCCTTGGCCGACGGGGATTCGAACCCAGGACCTCCTTGCTGTGAGGTGGCAGTGCTACCCACTGCACCATCCGTGCCGCCTGTATAAGAATATAAGAATCTTAATATTTTTATATTAATATTTTGTCATTTTGTCAGTTTCTGCAAAACAGTTCCAGAAAACAGAATTATCAAGATTGTTTTTTGCTGATAGATTTTTGGCTCTAAGGTTACACTTTCTCTATCTATTTGAGGGTTTTGAAAGCAGAGGTTCTGAATGCCTGCTTAGCTTGAGACAGTGAGATGCTTTTCAGCATCTTTAATAGAAATCAGCCTCCCTACAATACTGCACGCCTGCTATGCAATCTTTTATTTCAGAAAGAAAAAAATAGCTTGAAATGCAAATCGTTCCCTGAAGAGGGAAAAAAAAAATTGGTCATCATGAGGCTTTTTCAAATCAAGGTAACATTTTTTCTTCCTTGTGTATAATTTCCGTGTGTGAATATCTCATCACACACTCATTATGGACTGATTTCCAGGACATTGTGCCATATGAAACACCCCCTGCCATTTTCACATTAAATTGAAAATCACATACCCAGGAGGGCTACCCCTGCCAAGCCTAAGCGTATTCAGTCCGTGTCTGACAGCCTGAACCGTGAACCTCCAAACTCAGGGAAGGTGGACATTTTCTCCTCTTTTTCCAATGTGACGGTGGGATATGGAGGTGATGTGTGGACAGTAGAGGGCTGATGGGTCTGTTTGTGTGGTATAGGCAGTGAGGTCATTCCCTTTCGGAAATGTTGATGGTTTGTTAACATTTCCTAGATCTAAGCTCACAAATTTACAGATATGGACAGCTGTCAAATGTAAACAGAATAACAAGAACATTATGCAAATTGTTTTATTGAAACAGAGCCACGAACCTTATGTATGAGAACTGTAAATGGTACACTGGCATTTCCCTGGGCAGAGAGCAGTGCATTGAATGAGACTGCTCCGGTGTAGAGCTTTGATTCATGGGCCACAGTTTGGAGTGATCTCCACTTAAGCAACAACAAGATTACTTAAAGCTGTCCATTCATCACAGCGGGGAGTGGGAAGGACTGTCTCCACCCGCTCAGGCTGATCTCCGCTCTGTGAGAGAGAGGGACATGATGCAGAGCTTTCAGGGCTGTCTCTCCCTGTCACATCCATCTCCTGCAGGAAGGGTTTATAAATCACCACAGGAGAAATGATGACTGCAATCCGTTTATAGGGTAGCTGCCTACATGCCTTTGCTGGTTGTCATTTCATGTCATTTCAGGCATCAAGGTAATCTCTTGTAAATGGCACAGCCCATACAAATAGTAGCTTCTACATCATCACATATCACCCATTAGAACCATATATTTACACCATGGAAGGTTTACTGTTTGACACCAAAAAAAAGTAAATGTAATGAGAGAGGTTGGAGGAGAATGGCCAGACTGGTCGAAGCTGACAGGAAGGTGACAGTAATGCAAATAACCACATTTACAACAGTGGTATGCAGAAGAGCATCTCTGAACACACAACGTATCATAACTCTAGGTGGATACGTTACAGCAGAAGACTTAATAAGATAAGTCTAATAAATACCTAATAAAGTGCTCAGTGTATGACATAATGCAGCTACAGAATCTGACTCAGTGTAAAACAATCTGACTGCGACGACCAGGACAAGAAGCCGTCTGATTAGTACAGTGTCTTCCAAAGTACCCCTGAAACTACAGAGCGCTCACTCACACAAGGATGCCATTGGAACAGAAGGCTATCGGAGGGGATGCTAGGAAACTGGAATGTTCTCTCTGTCCATCTGGAGCATGCCCACTCAAGCCCTGTCGGGGATGTCCTGGGGAGGCCATTCCCACTGAGAGAGCAGATGAACAAGGAAGTGTGACAAGACCATATCTCCATCCCGGGTGGCAGGGCTTCAGTCAGCACAGCGCGTCCGTGGAACATTCTGGCACTCTGCTGGTTTGGCTTGGCCATGTAAGCTGTTTATTGCTTTGCTGGTTGGTGCCTTGCCTTGCATGGCAGCCAATCGCCTTTGGGGTGTGAGTGTGTGTTTGAGTGGGTGAATGAGAAGCATCAATTGTACTGCTATATAAATACCAACTATTTTTTTAAAATTGTTCATATGGAAGTCTATATCATCCTATTGAGTTGTGCTGTATAAAAATAGTTTTTAGATATATATATAATCCATTCATCAGATTAATCAAACAGCCCCTCGGCCTTATCTTTGTTTTACTGTTAGCACTTGAAATTGTACTTCCCTCTAGGGTATTTCAGCGATGGGGCGACATTGGCCCAGGCGGTAAGAGCAGTCATCAGGCAGTTGGGGGGATTGCCAGTTCGATTCACACCCTAGGTGTGTCGAAGTGTCCCTGAGCAAGACCCATAACCCCCAAACTCCTGACAAGCCGGTTGGTGCCTTGCATGGCAGCCAATCGCGGTTGGTGTGTGAGTGCATGTATGAATGGGTCAATTACAAGCATCAATTGTACAGCCCTTTGGATAAAGGCGCTATATAAATGCGAACCATTAGTTAAAATGTGTAGTTAATTTATGTAAACTAGTATAGTTAAAAAATAAAATTCAGTTTGATTACTAACTACCATGGACATGCTAGAGTATTTTTAAATGTTGTACAGGGGCATGATTTAGTTTGTTTTTTGTTTAAGCCATGGGAAATGCTCAAAGTAAAAATGAGAACCACTGGTTCAAAAACATGCTTTTTGCAGCATTTAAATTTCCATTCATGTTGACTCTTCCCACATTAGATCAATGAATTGCTTCCTAGAACATCTCATTTAGAAACTCAATTGGATCATTAGTCATTTGACTGTGCTGCTGGGGTGCCTATAGCGCCCTCTGGTGGATAATACAAGTTAAAATCCCTGCCTGTGCAGTGTCATGATTCCTTTCACACAATCACACAATAGGTTATTTCTACAACACCATTCAACTTCTTAATACTTTACTGTAGGTTGGAGATGAGATTTTACACACATAATTACACATAGAGCCTTTATATGTAATCATATGTGTAATAATAAGGGCTCAAAGAAGATAAGTAGTTTGTGTAAGAATAAGGTGTTACACAATTTGTATCATACAGTAGGTAATCGTTATAGTTTTCTCGACAGAAAGGAGCATTAAATGTGTATGTAAGTAACAGGTTGCTTTTAAAAATGGTGGACTGAACATTGTTAGCAGAGAACAGAATGTGTAAGATGAGATAAGGTGATAAGGCAAAGGTGGGTAGATAACCTATAGTTCATAAGGTATAAGGTATTTACTTGCAAAATGAACTGAGTGATCAAACAAATGAACAACAAAGCGAATGCTAGAACATATGATAGACTTGGGCCACAAGTGTAGAACAAACACTGCACGCAAACCAAGCGATAACACAAGGGAAACTGGGAACATCAATACTCAGCAACACAGGTGGCATAAACGAATCAAATGAACGGAGCAGCCAATAACTCAACCAATATTTCAATGCTGATATCAATTACAAAAAAAGCACAGGACAGATATGCAAAAATGAGAAGACGCTGAGAGTGGTCTGCAGTGTATCTGGGACTGAGACAGGTGATCATAGGGATAAATCAGTGTTCATCATTGGTCTAATTAGCACATTGTGCCAAAGCAGGGTGAATGTGGTAGGGATGGATGTTTGAATGTTTGGACTTGTTAATCTTTCTTTCTCTCTGGATATAGGAGACAAAATATGCTCCACACTGCACTACATGAACATATAATGTATATAATTTTTTTTTGTAGTTCTCTGATAAGAGCAGTCGGAGGAATGCCGATTCGATCACGCCCTGGGTGTGTCGAAGTGTCCCTGAACAGGACGCCTGGCCCTCAGTGGCTCCTGACAAGCTGGTTGTATTGTACAGTGCTTTGGATAAAGGTGCTATATAAATGCCAACCATTTATAGAGAGTACATTTTCATTTGGAAACAAAATTAAGCGGAATTCAAATAATAATCCCAAAGGCTGAAATTGAAATACAGTATGTGTTTCCAGCAGTCAAATGAAAATGTGTTGTCCTTTGAAATGTGGTATATACACATAATTAACCAGGGATTGAGTTTGACTTCAAGTATTATCATCTCGCTCTCCCTCTCTCTTGCTCTTTATTGCTCTATCTTCTCTCTCTCTCTCTCTCTCTCTCTCTCTCTCTCTCTCTCTCTCTCTCTCTCTCGCTCTCTCTCTCTCTCTCAAAACCTTTAATAATATTTAACTGTATTCAATACAATATGGCGCTATGTGATTAGATATTTTTTCGCATTTATTGTTCATCGTTCTTTTGTTTTGTACAATTTAAATTCTAAATGTAATAATTTTTGTAGAAGAATAATAAAGAAGACATGCAAATTGCATTCCTAAAATAAAACATGGTGCATCCGTTTTTTTATTTTGGTACAATATGTTGCAGCCTACATTGCGAGGCTTGGTTATTGATTATTATTTTTCTCATCATAATGGTATATTATTGGAGGGATTATTTCGCCTGTTTTGTAATATTGGGGGGATATAGCCACCCCCCCAGCAATTTACACCAATGTGTCGGATAGAAATTCTAAGTAGGATGAAGTAGTTAGATAAGATAAGTGGTCCAATTAATGGAAAATGCTGTTGCAAATCTCGAGAACCCCCCGTAATTAACCTGTGTATGAGTACGTGTGCATACGTGCATATGTTCCTGTTACAGCATTACTACCTTTTCACAAAATGTTTCAATTTCACTTTCATTAAAACATAAAATAGACAGGTACACACAGGCTAAGAAGCTTCAGCATTAAAATCTTACGCAGATACACAGAAGGCATAGGAAATTTGAATTTATTAACATAAAACAATAGAATTTATATCCTTACAGGCTCTTAAAACAAAACAGGATAAAAGCTATGACACATTACTGCTGGTCCCAGAACAATGTAAATGACATTAAGTTGACAATGAGGTGTTAATGAATTGATGTCGGAATTCTTTTCAGAATATGTTCAGAAATCGTTCAAGTCACATTTATAAAAAAAATAAACCAAGACCTGAAATAAAATGAACGTAAACAAGCTATACTGTATCTGTGGAAGGTGGTGTGTAGAGATGTTTTCTTCCGTCATAAGGCCCCTGAAGACAGAAATGAGCCAGTGTTCCAAACAGGTACGATCTGGATTTTAGTCTGCCCTCCACTTATTGTACAATCAGGGACAAATGACATATAAACATGGGCATACACACACAAACACATAGTATTTCTGTGATAGAATAATAAAACACACGCACCGAAGGCCGCCTATGGTCTCTGTCATACCCTGACACCTCCCTGAGTGCAGCCTGCCTGCCCCCCCTCCCTGCTCCCTCTCTCTCTCTCTCTGAAGTTTTTCCCTTTTTCCAGTTTTCCCCTGAAGATAAGAATTTCAGCTTCAGCTTCAGTCTTCGGTGAAGCACTTATGAATTCCTCTAATGCCACAAAATCGGAAACCTTCAGGTTTTAATTGAGCAAAAAGCTACGCAGACACAGATAAAGAAGCAGCCTTGTGTCCGCACGGGCTGTGCTGAGCTAACGCGTTGTGCATACACCGCCAGCCCACTGCGAATACTGCGAGCGGGCACTGGCCATGCTCCGGGTTCTACTCAACTCCTGCTGGAGTGACAGGGGTAAGTGCTGCGTTTCACACATTCAAAGAATCAAGCTTACTTGTGACGGCACAGGCCTATTATCAGAATTACAGTATTTCTGTCACTTTAGCACCTGTTACTAGGGAGGCTGTACAAATGTACAAGTTCGCTATATAACAATCTCTCCAGCTTCGAGAAAGACAAGGCCAAATCAAAGCATATATGCTGTTGAAGAGAGGAATTAGAAATTGGCCATGGCTGGAGGGTAGCACGGTACCCACGCAGGTCCAGCATATATATTATCCCTATATTATTTCATATATATATAGTGTAGTAAAATGGAAATCTGTCATTTTTTAAATGAAAAGAAAATAGCTATAGCAGTATGAAATAAGCAATGCAATTTTACAAAATAACGCTGTAGCCATAAATGAAGATAAATCATTGGCGTAAACATTTGCTTTATTCCAATGAGAAATTGTTGTGTGAATGTTCCATATGGATTATCATCATTTGAGTTTGAAATGACACAAAGCTGGGCTTTGCTCCTCCTGCAGGGTGTCTCTCACTCTGTTTGTGTTCTCCTTCTCCCTTCCATCCAACGGACTCTCCGTCCAAGAGAACTAAAAGTCACCTGCATGTTTTCAAACCCTCATCATTACAAATTACAGGAAAATATACAATCCTACAAACGTATGTAATATATTTAACTCCATTTCTAAGAACGGGTATACAATATACACAAAAAGAAGTAGGAAGCACATCGTCCACGTCCCTCTGTAGGAGAAGCCATTGCAGGTCCTGACCTCCCAACTTGCAATTTTCCAAAAGGTACAAAAGCACACCTCAGGGTGGTCAGCCCGTGCAGCTGAACCACACCTAAGAGCACTCCTGTGGGGATATGCTGTTGTGGAAGGGTACAGGGCATGTGATGTGGAGTCACTGACTCCTCTAGTTTCAAAACTTGCATGAGACAAAGAGAGAGGTTTTAGAGAGAGGGAGGTTTTTTTTTTTTTGTTATTTAATTTTATTTTTCCTGGTCTTGGCATGATGAGTTTTTGTGGTGATTTGTTCATTTGCAGTGTTCTGTTCCACTCAGTTCATTTACATTTGTATTATTAGTCTCATCCACTGAAGCAGATAGGTCCTACTTCGAAGCCAAATTTCTGTGAGCTTTCACCAAAATCATTGAACATGATGTCCACAAATGGCAACTGCTCCACTCTGGGAGTGTTGATCTCCAGTACAGTCTTTGAATATCCCTTCTTCGCCTGAAAAACAGAAAAGGATGAGTGTGAACCATCTCTTCCACACTGCTGATGCTCTATAATTGTAAACTACCAAAAGTCCCTATGGCTAAACTACCCTGAACACTGAGGATGGCCTACGGCTAAGCTACCCTGAACACAGCTGAGGCCCTATGGCTAAACTACCCTGAACCCTGCTGAGGCCCTATGGCTAAACTACCCTGAACACAGCTGAGGCCCTATGGCTAAACTACCATGAACACAGCTGAGGCCCTATGGCTAAACTACCCTGAACACTACTGAGGCCCTATGGCTAAACTACCCTGAACCCTGCTGAGGCCCTATGGCTAAACTACCCTGAACACAGCTGAGGCCCTATGGCTAAACTACCATGAACACAGCTGAGGCCCTATGGCTAAACTACCCTGAACACTACTGAGGCCCTATGGCTAAACTACCCTGAACACAGCTGAGGCCCTATGGCTAAACTACCCTGAACCCTGCTGAGGCCCTATGGCTAAACTACCCTGAACCCTGCAGAGGCCCTATGGCTAAACTACCCTGAACCCTGCAGAGGCCCTATGGCTAAACTACCCTGAACACAGCTGAGGCCCTATGGCTACACTACCCTGAACACAGCTGAGGCCCTATGGTTAAACTATCCTGAACACAAAATCAATCACTAAATTATTAAGAACCCTTTGCCTTTAAAACTGCATGTTTTGTCTTCCATGTCCATTTAAAAATTCCAGGGACCCCTATACCCCCCATCCCCCAATGCAGTTAGTCAATCTTATTTTATTTAAGCCCATTAAAGCTTAAAAGTTTTTAAATTTTTTTATTGCTGCACAGATTTTAGGGGAAACCACAAACATGAGTGTGACATCAACACGACATAAAGTACAAAGGCTTGTATATACTAATGCATGTTTTGTTATTTATTTATTTATTTATTTAATAATTACTGATGTCTTGATGGTTTGTGATTGAAGCGTTCAGTAATTTCCTGTCATTTCAAGGCCCCCCTGCCAGCTTCCCGAGGCCCCCCTTTTGGGCTAAGCCCCACCCCCCTCCTCCTCTCGAGAACCACTGGTGTAGGAGTTTGTTGTGACTTACAGGCAGATGAGCAATCAATCACAACCGTTTATCAAGAGTCACACAGCTCCCCTGCCCTCCCCCCTCTCATCCAGTTCATATTTTCAATAGAATGAAACTCTATTGTTGAGGAGTATCAGTTCTCTCTATCAGGACTAATATCAGCACTGACACTGATATCAGGACTGATACTGACACTGAGGGTATTAGTCCTCTATATCAGGACTAATATCAACACTGACACTGATATCAGGACTGATACTGAGGGTATCAGCCCTCTATATCAGGCCTAATATCAGCACTGACACTGATATCAGGACTGATACTGACACTGAGGGTATTAGTCCTCTATATCAGGACTAATATCAGCACTGACACTGATATCAGGACTGACACTGAGGGTATCAGTCCTCTATATCAGGACTAATATCAGCACTGACACTGATATCAGGACTGATACTGATATCAGGACTGATACTGATACTGAGGGTATCAGTCCTCTGCCACCCGTCCTCCTCCCCCCCGCCCACCCCACGTGCCACGCCCCAATCCTCACCGCACAGCCGTCCGTCAGAGCGATGATGTAGGGGTTGTTGTCGTAGGACATCTCCTCGTCGTTGGAGCCCAGGAAGCGGATGGCGTTGTCGTAGGAGTCGTGCACGGAGTCGTGCCAGGCCGTGGAGCGGGAGCAGATGTAGGTCAGGTTCTGGCGGGCGGAGGCGCTGAGCAGCCGGATGAAGGTCATCTGCACCACACTGATGGGGTTCCCCTCCGAGTCCACATACGACAGCTGCCCCAAAACACACAAAGGGGCATTACATTACATTACATTACATTACATTACAAGGCCTTTAGCAGACGCTCTTATCCTGAGCGATGTACAACGAAGTGCAGATCAAACCCAGGCACAAGTGCGATGAGGACCCTAGAGGACTATATGAGTCCTAGCTTGATCACATGGCTACAACTTGAACCCTTGAAGAATACATTAACTTACCATAACACGGTTGGCAGCTAGAATACCCAGAGTACGACAAAAACTATACATAAATGCTATTATAATCATTGACAAGGCTTATTATGGTATGGGTATGGTCTACACATGGAGAGACACTGCCTATGCCCTCCAGATGGTCTGCACTTTTCCCTGCGCTGACAAAACGGTGGAGTCCATCACTCCATTTCCTGCAATTTCAATGTAGACATGGATGTTTGGACAGTTGAACGGGGCCATGGGGCTGTTTTTCTCCAATGATCCATTGCACAGCGATTCGGGCTGTTCTTGGCACCACTCCCGGGGCACTTGTGCTGAGTGGTTCTGGTGCCGAGTGGCTCATCGATCACGAAGTGATCAGCAGCATTAACGGGCGTCTGAAGCCCATTCCTGAGACCACCGATCAGAACCGTGTCAGGGCAGTCGTCTTACATGTGCTCAACCCTCCACTTTGGCCCGCTCCTGTCTATAATGGAAGTGACACATCTCAGCGACAAAGGAGGTTGAGAAAGAAAAATGTGAACTGAGATTGATTCAGATGCATAACAGCGGAGCCACATAGCTGCACTGATTGAATGAAATATTTTAATTTCTGGTGGAACTTGGTAATGGAAAGCAAGACTCGCCCGCAGGGGCCAGCGAGGGGAGATAGTGTTCGTGGTTTAGTGAGAGAGGCAGGTCAGGTCCTGTATGAAGGACAGACTGTGCTATAGTCAGCATCCTGTGGTGTGCCCCTTCTCCTGGGAGATTTCCTTGCTTCCATCACAGTTGAACGTCAGTCTTTGTCAGATTTCCTTTCCAGTTTCATTAGATTTCATCACCAGGGTGAATGATACACATACCAATTATCTTCTGCCTGTGGTTACACAGCCATCCTTCACCTGAAAGGACACTGACACTACACTGATACATGCTGTGTGCCAGTAAGTGCAAAACACTTTTCATTAGTTTGTTGTTTGATTGCTGTATTAACATTTGTCACACCATCTTTGTTGACTCATTGCATTAACTGGGTTTAATGCTTTCATCACGCTTGACGGCCTGTAGCGTAGTGGTTAAGGTAAATGACTGGGACACGCAAGGTCGGTGGTTCTAATCCCAGTGTAGCCACAATAAGATCCGCACAGCCGTTGGGCCCTTGAGCAAGGCCCTTAACCCTGCATTGCTCCAGGGGAGGATTGTCTCCTGTTTAGTCTAATCGACTGTACGTCGCTCTGGATAAAAGCGTCTGCCAAATGCCAATAATGTAATGTATATGCTAACATTATCAAGCAGTTACTGAACACAATATCAAATGAGTCGCAATCGTGTAGTGTGAGCAAAGCTAATGACCGTGTTGCTATTCGCCTCCAGTGACTGCAGTAACGCAGGCACACTCCTAGCGTTAACTGCCACATTCAGGACTGAGTGATTACACTACTGCTGCAAGCAGGATTCGGTATGAATTCTGGACAGAATTAGAGACTAAACACTCGGCAGTCCGGTAAATGGTCTAGCCCTGCATGTCTCCATGCTTCATTTCCCTCAGCCAGGAAAGATCAATCAGAAACACATTTGTTTTTCACGCCAGGGTGGGAACTAAAGGAAACAAGGCAGGGAGGGAATGTAATGGATTCTCAAGGCCTGGAGGGCTGCAGTATCAGCATGGATTTGTGATTTTCTTCCAGTCAGCAGTCAGCTCAGGCTGTTAAAATAAGTTATACAACATATGGACTTTACCAACCAGCGACTTAAATCAACTATTTAAGTACATAAATGTGAAAAAAGAAAAACAGTAGACCAGGACTGGAGTCTGACTGCTCTTTTCTGGAGGGGAACCCACGTGACATGTTCTGTTTAATCAATGGTAACTCGGGAGTTGATTAGATTAAAACACTCACACAAACCACAAGGTTATCTTACCATTTTGCCACGTTTGAATTCACTGAACCAGGAGCCCGGAACCTCCTTTGGCCAGTTGGTTATTCTCACCTGGGGTATGGGAAAGGACAGATGATATACTTAGTACTCTGGAACATATCTGTGTGTGTGTATGTGTTGTGTGTGTGTGTGTGTGTGTGTGTGTGCATGTGTCTGTGTGTGTTGTGACAGTGAGTGCTTGTGTGTGTGTGTGTGTTTGTGTATGTGTGTGTGGGTGTGTGTGTGTGTATGTATGTGTGGGTGTGCGTGTGTGGGTGTGTGTTGTAACAGTATGTGTGTGTTTGTGTGTATGCATGTGGGTGTGTGCATGTATGTGTGCGTGTGTGTGTGCGTGCCTGTCTGTTGTGACAGTGAGTGCTTTTGTGTGTGTGTTTGTGTGTGTGTATGCGTGCACAGGTGGGGGGTAGAATGCCCAGGCCCAACCCTCAAACCCTGCAGAGAGAGGACTGTTCCACTGTGCAGGCTGCTGCATACTGGCCCACTTGAAATGAACAGTTAAGCCATATTAGAACGCTCCATATTACAGCTTCCGCTGCCATTACACTGCCTTCCTTATCCATGATGAAAAACGACACCCGGCTAAGCAGACTGCCTCAGCCTGTTAGGGGTAATGGAGCAGCAGGTGCTATAAGCCCATTCGCCCACACACCACAGCAGCAGAATGGGCTGTTCAAATTATTCCACTGTAATAACATGCAGTGGGGTCCAAAAGTCTGAGACCACACTTAAAGTCTGTGACAAATCTTTCATGTAATTGTGGTAATAAACAGAAAGCTTTAGGATTTAGAAAATGTTAAAACAAATGAAAGTTACTTCAAAGCTTTGCAAGAATTACTTGAAGGCCAAAGAAGAGCAAGGATTGCTGCACAATCGACAATCACCTGACCGCAACCTCACTGAGCATTTATGGGGACACTTGAAGGCTGACAAAAACCAAGCATTCAGTAACATCACTCTTTAGAATATTGTCAAATAATGCTGGAATAACATGGATCATCAGGTTTTGCACAAATTTGTGAAGTCCGTGCCAACTCGAGTGCACATTGCCATTAAAGTTGGGGGACATACCAAATAACAAGAAATTCTGAAATTCATGTCAATTTTAGATAACGTTGTAGACATAAATAAGGGTGGCTGACCTTCCAGCCATATACAAAACCCCCTGTTCGATCCCAAACCACGGCACCTTCTGACCTGTATCCCTTCTCTATGTGTTACCCAGTCTACTTTCCCCCCGTACGAATACAGCACACGAATACAGTCAGCGCTGCTGTATATAAACGGACGTGTGGTTATTGGGACGGAGGGGAGGGGGGCTTACTCCGGCAGACTTCTTATCCGGGTACATGCAGCTCTCCCCGCCTGCCGTGAAGTTGCAGTAGACCTTGAAGGAGTCGCCGGGGCAGCCCTGGTTGGGGTCTATCCAGTACTCGCCTGAAACAGACAGGACGCGCACGGCGCATGGTCAGTGCATTCGGGACGGGGCGAGGAGCCTCTGGGGACCGGGCCAAGGCGCTCCACGCGGACGCCCTGTGGCGGCGTACCGTCGGTGAAGTCCGGCTGGCACAGCTGGAGGTCCTTGCAGGTGCGGGCGGGGTTGGCCTGCGTGCCCAGCGGGTGCTTCATGTGCTCGATCTCCTGCTTCAGGGCGTTCAGCGAGCCGAAGATCTCCTCCATCCCGTCGTCGTAGTCCTTGCCGCCATCGCCGTCGCCGTTGAGCTCCAGCTGGCTGCCGTCAACGCTCCGCTTGCTCTTCTTAGGATACGACTGCAAGGGGAGGGGCTGGATGACCTCGCCGGGAGGACCCTGCGGGCGAGGAGACACATCGATGGGAGGGAGAGAGACAGAGAGAGAGAGAGGGAGAGAGAGATAGAGACACAGAGAGAGAGTAAGAGAGAGAGGGAGGGAGAGAGAGAGGGAGAAATAGAGACACAGAGAGAGAGTAAGAGAGAGAGGGAGGGAGAGAGAGAGTGAGAGGGAGAGAGAGTGAGAGAGGCACGGAGAGAGAGTGAGAGGGAGAGAGAGTAAGAGAGAGAGAGGGAGAGAGAGGGAGAGAGAGAGAGGGAGAGAGAGATAGAGACAGAGAGAGAGTAAGAGAGAGAGGGAGGGAGGGAGAAAGAGATTGAGAGAGAGGGAGAGAGAGGGAGAGAGAGAGGGAGGGAGAGAGAGAGAGACACAGAGAGAGTGTAAGAGAGAGAGGGAGAGAGATAGAGACACAGAGAGAGAGTAAGAGAGAGAGAGGGAAGGAGAGAGAGAGAGGGAGAGACAGAGAGAAAGTAAGAGAGAGAGAGAGGGAGGGAGGGAGGGAGAGAGAGAGCAAGAGAGAGAGAGGGAGAGAGAAAGATAGAGACACAGAGAGAGTGTAAGAGAGAGAGGGAGGGAGAGAGAGAGAGAGAGAGAGGGAGAGAGAGAGATAGAGACACAGAGAGAGAGTAAAAGAGAGAGAGAGGGAGGGAGAGAGAGAGAGAGAGAGAGAGAGAGAGAGAGAGAGAGCACACAAACGCTTGTTAATACAGCTTCCCAGTGGCCCTATTCCCCTATGTCCCTATTTTGTCATCATCTGCCACCAGGGTTGTACATTTCTGTCAAAACTTCCCTTCTTGAGGAATTCTTTTCAGTAATTTCAGGGAATTTGTTCTGTAAAAAATATTTCTCATAAATTGTAAGAATTTAAAGTTTTTTATGCACTGCATCGATTTCAGGAGTCACTGAGAATACTTAATCCATGTGATGTGCACACCCAACTGTGTTCAGGCTTGTGTGGGGTTTTGTTTTATTCATTTTTTTTTCCTTGATGAAATCACTATGGTAACAGGATACACATTTAAAAGCGTTAAAACTCACAGTTCTATCTGTAGAACCTTTGCTTCAGTGACAACAGTTCCTTTTGTAACAAGCAACAAGTGGGTGGCAAAACAAGCATGGGGGGACCTCACCTTATACTATATTATTATATTAAACTATATCTGGCACCTCATGAGACTCATAACATAATTTCCATGTGTGCTTTTGGAGTCCAAATGTCCTTTTTGAAACCTGCCTAGACATAGCTTGGAAAAAACAAGAATTCTCATTTTTGGCGATATTACCATCAAATTTGGGGATTTGTTCAGTGTTTGGGCTGTGGCTCCACTGTGTTTCAAACTGCACAGCCACAATGATCTGTATCCACTCGAAAACAGAAAATCTTTTCAGTGAGGAAAAAAAGCTTCCACTTCCACTGAGATTAAGCTCCTGTAGCATTGTTAATCTTTTCTGGAGATCTGGACAAAGTGTGTCATATGATTGAAAAAAGATTACAGGAACATTACCAAAAATGAACAAAAGATGCCTGGAAAAATCAGTTTGCAACCCTATCCGCCATACAAAACACCTCCCCAGTCTCATCCTTTTCAATGTCTCCACATCAAGACAGAGACAACAATAGGGAAGGAGAGAGATGGGAAAGGTGTGAAAATGTAACTAAGCACACAATTCAACCTCACAAACCATACACTCACAATCAGGCACTTACCTGAGGTCTAAGACTTATAAAGTCAGACATGCAGACTTACGGGGGGGCCTGGAGGTCCAGTAACGCCCATCTCTCCCTTAGGACCTGCGTGGCCCTGCAGTGATGATAAAACGACCGAGATGTATACCAGGAAACAAACCTGACATCACTCAAACTCCAACTCCCACAATGCAACCCTATAGCTTTTAATCCAGGGAATCTGTTACAGATCTGTTACATAAATTCACATGACTCACATGAATGTTCAAACCGAAAAATAATCTCAAATGAAAGCGTACTTACGGATGAACCCTTAGATCCCTTTGGACCAGCAGGACCCTGCGAACACAAACAGAATGTTGTTTTCAGTTTGTCAGAAGCCTGGGTTCAGTCCAGCTTTATTCATTACAAACTAACGAGGAAATGTATTCCTAATGCCTAATGCCCATTGTTCCATTGTTTTAACCAGCGTCATGTTTCAGCTGGGAATTGTGTGCCATGCATGAACAAGAAGCCAGACACTCATCTAATGCTCTCTCCACATCTGGTACAAAAAAAAGGCAGAAACACCTTCAAAGGAGAATCTGGAAGCCATAAAATGGGGGAGAACGCACACCTCTAAGCGAATGTCCCTCGTTGAGGACGGGGCGAACTTACCGGGAGTCCTGAGGAACCGACGGGGCCGAGTGGCCCTGTAGGACCTGCGATTCCCTGGGAGGAGGCACAACCACAGACACGTCACAAACCCACAGAGCGCTCATCCGGGGCTGCAAAATCTTTTTGAAGATGATGGTGGCACCTACACTGTCACCTTTGGCTCCGTATAATCCCGGGGGGCCCGGAAGACCCCTGTCGCCCTTTTCTCCCTGCTCGCCCGTTGGTCCAATTAGCCCGATTAATCCAGGGTGCCCCTGGGGAGAAACAGCCAAGAAATCAGGATCAGTATTCACATTACATTACATTCACTACATTAATGGCATTTGGCAGACGCTCAAGGGCCCAACGGCGGTGCGGATCTTATTGTGGCTACACCAGGGATCAAAGCACCGACCTTGAGGGTCCTAGTCATGCACCTTAACCGCTACACTACAGGCTGCCCATTCACCTTGCTACATGACAGTATACTGTCCCAAGTCAGTATCAATATACACCTTGCTGTTTGGCAGTGTACTGACCCAAAGCATCAATATTCAGCTTGCTGCACACTGTCCCAAATCAGGATCAATATTCACCACAATGGATGCCAGTATAGTGACCCAAACCATGCAACAATGCATGGTAATATACTGTCCTCAGTATTCACCTTCAATATTCACCTTTTAATGTGCTGTGGCCATATGCTTTCATATGCTCGGCCCAAGATCGTGGGACAGACCACCTCTTCATTACACCTGCACCTTCCATGAGCACTTTTAAATCTTGTATCAAATCCCACTTCTTTTCCTTGCTTTTAACACCACACAAGAACTGTCCATGCTGTTTCTGTTGCATCTTAATTTATAATTTGTGTATTTTGTGTTTCTTTGCTTATTATTAACTTCTTCTGTCTTTCCTTCACTTTCCTTCGCACTCATTTTGCTGTTAATTATGAGAATGAAGTGCACCAAATGAAAACCCTCAGGGCAGTAACTCTCCAGGAATAGGGTTGGCCGACCCTGCAATAAGTATTGTGTGGTGTGCCATATGGTACTGAAAAAAATAAAATAATAATAATAATGAAAAATAATAAATAAATTTAAAAAAATATATATATGTATATATTTTTTAATGAGAATACATTTAGTGGCTGATATACCATATACGCTCACTGTAATCGCATGAGTAAGCAGGTGTTCCTAATAAAGTGCTCAGTGAGTGTATAAGGTATGTCAAGCCCCAGACATACAGTACCTTATCTCACCTTGGTATGACTGCATGATGACAAACAGCCATTGATATAGTGCATATTGGCTTGGGTGTGACAGGTCTGTGTACACCCAGATGTATGCGTTACTGTAGAGCTCACCTTTTCACCTTTGCCCCCTGTGTCACCTTTCATACCCGCTAATCCTGGCGGACCCTGAATGAGACAGGCACAGTGAGTCACTTGGGCTGTTACCATCCTCTTACCATGAAAACCTCACTCAGAGAGACGCATGCTATACCATAGGCCCTGGAGGTCCACCTGGGCCTGTGGAGCCAGGGAGGCCTGCCTCACCCTGCAGCGGAAGACAAATAAACACAGCCTCGGTACAGAGAAAAAAACACACTGCTGATCCAGCCACACTGACGCACAAGCTACAGTCACAGACACAGTGGCACAATTACAGACACAGATAATGACAGGTCGAGAAGGAATTCCTCACCACTGGGCCTGGGACACCTCTGAGACCTTCAGAACCAGGCTTTCCATGGGCTCCCTGAGGGCCCACTGGACCAGTCTTCCCTGGAGGACCTTCCACACCAGTCTCGCCCTGCAAAACAGACACACAGGCACACAGACAGACACACACACACACACACACACACACACACGTACACACACACTTCAGTATGGTCCATCATGGGAATTGAGCAGGATATGAATCAGTGAGATAATGATAAAGATGTGAATCAGTGAGATAATGATCAAGATGTGAATCAGTGAGATAATGATCAAGATGTGAATCAGTGAGATAATGATAAAGATTTGAATCAGTGAGATAATGATCAAGATGTGAATCAGTGAGATAATGATAAAGATGTGAATCAGTGAGATAATGATCAAGATGTGAATCAGTGAGATAATGATAAAGATGTGAATCAGTGAGATAATGATCAAGATGTGAATCAGTGAGATACTGATAAAGATGTGAATCAGTGAGATAATGATAAAGATGTGAATCAGTGAGATAATGATAAAGATGTCATCCATACCTTGCCTCCCTTTTCACCTCTTCTTCCCTCAGGGCCAGCAGGACCTTCGGCACCCTGTGTGCGAGAGAGGGTCAAATATACATGGTTATAGGTTTTCCGGGCTTTAGGCAGCAGGACACATAGAGTTGCAGAGAGGATGTTCTCTTACGCGTTTCCCTGGGGGGCCGGTGGGACCGGACTCGCCAGTCGGACCAGGAGAGCCCTGCCATGGCAAGACAGTAAAAAACAATCAGCCATTACACAAAAAAATCACAGCACCCAGATTACACAACTTCAAGAGGGCCTCAAATGCACTTACAGCTTGACCAGGTTCTCCATCCTCTCCCCTGTCACCTTGCATACCATCCATACCCTGAGGTGAAAGGAAGAACAGGACAGTGTACACAATTTGTGATATGATATCACATGATATTCATATTGAATGAAATCTCAGGAGTGACAGTTGCCAGCCTGCGGGCTCTATGAAAGATTAGCAGCTTATACTTACAGGCATACCGATCTCTCCAGGAGGACCAGGATCACCAGGGAAACCGCCAGGACCCTGAAAGAGAAGAAGAGAAAAACATTTCGGAAAGGAGCAGCTTAGTCTAGTCTCCTATCCTTTTGAACCTGTGATACAGACACAAAGAGTTCAATAAATAACGTTGTTTTTGCTCTTACAAGAACTTGATATATTTACGTTAGTATCCTAGTAAAGGAATACAGAGCGTGTGTTGGGTTGCGTGAATATGAATGAACAGCTCTCCTGTGGAGAAGCACACCTCTGGCCCCGCTCTGAGCCAGCGTGGTACTCACAGGACTGCCTTTGGGACCGTCGTCTCCAGGAGGACCTTTCGGGCCAGGAGGCCCGGCAGAACCAGAAGGACCGGCTTCTCCTTTCTCCCCCCTGTCCCCCCTCGGGCCCTGCAGAACACAGAACCGTTACGCTACACATTCAAGCTCTGGAGATACAGTATCAATACAACACCGTCATATTTTACTGGTGTGAACGGTGCCTATAATGTAAGAAAGGTGGGTAGTTTGGAGTGAAAGATGGGTAGTTTGGTGGGAGAGGGGGAGGGTTTGGTGGGAGAGGTGGGTAGTTTGATGAGAGAGGGGGAGGGTTTGGCGGGAGAGGGGGAGGGTTTGATGGGAGAGGTGGAGAAGGGGAGAGTTTGGTGGGAGAGGGGGAGAGGTGGAGGGTTTGGTGGGAGAGGGGGAGAGGTGGAGGGTTTGGTGGGAGAGGGGGAGAGGTGGAGGGTTTGGTGGGAGAGGGGGAGAGGTACAGGGTTTGGTGGGAGAGGTGGAGGGTTTAGTGGGAGAGGGGGAGGATTTGGTGTGAGAGGTGGAGAGGTGGAGGGTTTGGTGGGAGAGGGGGAGAGGTGGAGGGTTTGGCGGAAGAGGGGGAGGGTTTGGTGGGAGAGGGGAAGGGTTTGGTGGGAGAGGGGGAGAGGTGGAGGGTTTGGTGGGAGAGGGGGAGGGTTTGGTGGGAGAGGTGGAGGGTTTGGCGGGAGAGGTGGAGAGGTGGAGGGTTTGGCGGGAGAGGGGGAGGGTTTGGTGTGAGAGGGGGAGGGTTTGGTGGGAGAGGGTGAGGGTTTGGTGTGAGAGGGGGAGGGTTTGGTGGGAGAGGGTGAGGGTTTGGTGTGAGAGGGGGAGGGTTTGGTGGGAGAGGGTGAGGGTTTGGTGTGAGAGGGGGAGGGTTTTCCTTACCATCGGCCCAATTTCCCCCTGCAGACCAGGCTCTCCTGCCTCGCCAGCATCACCCTGAATACAGAGCAGAGATGTTTCACTCATAAAACCGTCAACAACGTTTCACTCATAAGTCCGTCAACAACAATACGTTTTCAAAACCTCCTGTCTCAGGTTTTCACCTTCTCTCCCAAAGCTCCAGGGTTCCCAACGCCGCCTACAGGCCCCTGGGGGCCATCTCCTCCTGAGGGGCCAGCCGGTCCTCTGGGTCCTGGGGGTCCAGGGGGGCCCTGTGGGTGAGAAAGCCATCAGCCCCAGCCCAGTCATGAAGAGATAAGAACCTACTCATGGGCCAAAATGGAGGTCTTACCAGTTGACCAACATCTCCCGTCTCTCCCTTCTCTCCGGTTGGTCCAGGCAATCCCTGCATTAATGAGATACACATCAATAGCTGCCATATGCTAACAGGCATATGTACAGTACTGAGCAGAAGTCTCTATATATATATGCTTATTTTTTTGTGTGTGTTAGTAAAAAAGAACACATTTGATATTTACAAATAGTCATTTGTCCAAAAGATTTAATTTGACAGATTTTGTATTTAATTTAAAAAAGTAACATATTACTGTAAGCAATTGACCACTTTTACATAAAAACTTGATCAAGGCTGTCTGAGATCAGAAGCAAGGAGCCAACCAAAGTCTGCAGAAGAACTGTGGCAAGTTCTCCAACATGCTTGGAACAACCTCCCTGCTGATTGTCTTATAGAACAGCAGGACAGCGTTGGCTATCTCAGAGAAGTGATGCAGTTTTAACGCTGAAGGGTGGTCACAAAAAATATTGATTTGATTCCATTTTTAACTATTCTGCCAAATTACTCAAATGCAATGTAAAATGTATAGTACGTATTATTTTTTGAAAGGATCTCATCTGTACAGAATGTTATACATGTGCCTAAGACATTTTCACAGTACTGTATAAGTGAAGCAAATACCAACCAGATGGTAATAAAATGAGGTAAACTTGTAAACACACTGCTTCAATGTTAAATAGGAGGAGGTGGGGCTGTTTCAGCGTTGAACAGGAGGGGGTGTAACTTACTGTGCAGCCATAATTTACCCTGAGGAACGTACCCTCACTGTCAGTCATGTCAACCTGGAGGCATGGTTCTCTCCCCTGCCTGGGGGACATGGTTCTCTCACCTGCAGGCCAAGGGGCCCAGGAGGGCCTGGGAATCCCCGCGGTCCTTCATCTCCTTTCTGCCCAAAGGGGCCCTGCGGCCCTCGAGGTCCTGGCTCTCCATCTGCCCCCTGCACACCACTTACAGCGTCAGATACTGAAGAAGATCATCGCTTTGCTTAAAGATTCACACCCTCAGGCACACACTCATGCACGCACACATTTACACATACCCTCAGACACACACTCATGCACGCACCCATGCACATACACCTCTACACACAAACTCAGACACACACTCACATAAGTACACATAGTTGTCATATCATATATTACTTTTTTACATACTATATGGCCTTTACTGTAGCACTGTAGCATATTTAAACCATATACAGTATAACTGCAATCCAAGACTTACTACAGTTATCATTGTCAGAATATTTTATCAAATCTGGATCTGCGTGAACAGTGTGAAGTAGAGGACATTAATGTGTAATATATCTCTGATGTATGAGCTAATGTAAACGCAGTCGCCAGTGTGGGCACTGAAGTAAAAACACGTACGGCAGGACCGGGCTGTCCAATCAGGCCCAGGGGGCCGGAAGGACCAGGTGGACCCTGGATAGAGAGAAAGAGTAGCTATAAGAAACACACCTCCACCTCCAGTAAGACAATAATAAAACCAATAACACCAATGCAACACAGATAATCAGGACAGGGACACACAGGATAAAGACATTATGCAGCACAGAGAGCAAGGACACAGCACAGAGAGACATAACACAGTTAGATGCAGCACAGAGAGACATAACACAGTTAGATGCAGCACAGAGAGACATAACACAGTTAGATGCAGCACAGAGAGAGATAACAGTTAGATGCAGCACAGATAGAGATAACACAGTTAGATGCAGCACAGAGAGAGATAACACAGTTAAATGCAGCACAGAGAGACATAACACAGTTAGATACAGCACAGAGAGCAATGATACAGCACAGAGAGACATAACACAGTTAGATGCAGCACAGAGAGCAATGATACAGCACAGAGAGACATAACACAGTTAGATACAGCACAGAGAGCAATGATACAGCACAGAGAGACATAACACAGTTAGATGCACAACAGAGAGACATAACACAGTTAGATACAGCACAGAGAGACATAACACAGTTAGGTGCAGCACATAGAGCAATGATACAGCACAGAGAGACATAACACAGTTAGATGCAGCACAGAGAGACATAACACAGTTAGATGCAGCACAGAGAGACATAACACAGTTAGATGCAGCACAGGGAGACATAACACAGTTAGATGCAGCACAGGGAGATCTGATATTACTCTGGGAAATATAGTGTGCAGAGAACCAGCCTCCTGATCAAGCACAAGCAGGGAAATATATGAATATATTTATAAATGCCAGCTTACATGTTCTCCTTTGTCTCCTTTGCTTCCCTTTTGTCCAGGCTCACCAACTTCTCCCTGCGAGAGAGACAGAGAGAGACAGATAATTAACTCAAAGAGATAGAGCATGCAAGGCATGCTATGCCATTACAAAACAAAGTCAAACAGATATGGCAATGAGATGAAATGATTAAATCCATAATTGAACCAATTGCACAATGTGGCAAGTGAACCACGTTGTTCTGCTTACAAAGCAAGCAAATTTTGCATTGGGACAAAAGCTGCAAACACAGTTCCTGCAAACAACAATCCAGGCAGGGCAAAATTAGGCCAATAGCATTATCAAAAAATCAATTCAGGAAACACCTAAAAAATAGAGAATATACACTGCAGAAAGCCCCAGAAGCACACAGGAGCTGGAGTTGGCTGCATGGCCCAGGAGGATGCCCAGTGTGTGGAGATGCCTACGGGTAGCAGGATTCAGCCAGTCATCAAATGCAAATGCTTTGGAAGTGAGAACTAAATTTGACCATTTTATTTAAGATTAAACTGGGTGAGCTATATACGAAAAAGGGCTGCAATTCCAACAACATTCGTCCAAATTTACCCTTGATTTAAAGCTGACAGTCTAATATCACCTATGAATTACCTACAATGAAACCTAATATTCATTGTATAATTCCAAATCCATTATGCTATAGTACAGACCAAAAACGAGAGACAACTGTGTCATTGTCCAGATATTCACTGGCCTGACCTGAATGTAATGTCGATAAAGCATTCTGAATTGAATTGAGAGAGAGAAAAAGATGGAGAAAGAGTGTGTGTATTAGAGAAAACAGGAGTCCACTCTGCTGTTAAAAGTCCTATCCTAAATCAGTGATGTGTTCAGGTAAGCACTATTCAGCACTATAGCTCCCTGTAGACTTAATGTAATAACCCACAAAGCTTTTGCGGCCATATTATACATCATTTATATACAGTAGTTACTGATTCAATGGTCCAACAAAAAGGACAATATTTTAAAAATGTATGCACTCTGTGGGTTATTACTATATGAAACAATTTATATGTTTTGACCTATCCCTGTCATTAAACAGTAATGGCATGTGAACAGAGAGACAAGCAGAAACGTATAAGGCTCTAGCCTCAGCACATAGCACACCTCAACACCCTATCTGTGTTTTAAAGGATGTGTGAGTGTGTGTGTGTGTGTGTGTGTGTGTCCATACGCCACTCAGCGTGTGTATGTGAGTGTTTGCACACGTGTCTATCAGTGTGTCAGTTTGTGTCTTAATTGTGTGTATTTATTTTAGCATTTTGTGTGTCTACCAGTGTGTATCTGCCCATCCATGTTTGTCTGTGTGTGCAGGCTTGCGTGTGTATCGATTAATTCACTACTATCTGTACACACACTACTGCTGTATGTTACTGTACTCATCTGATCCGGGTAAATTATGTCATTGTTTTGGATGCAAATATTTTCCTATGCTTTGCTGACCTTGTCTGGTGTATTGGAAGCTATGAAATACTCTTAAAAAGTGCAAGACCCCACCTTCTGATCCTCTTGGTTGACTCAGTTGCACCAGGCAAGATCAACTGATCACAGAAAAGTATTTTAATCTAAAACAATTATGTAATTGACCCAGGCCTGGGCACTATCCATGATTAGAGCTTGTGTAGACACACCTAAGGGAGCGTTATCACATGTTGCGGTCGTCTGCCTGCAAAAACGTCTAGCTTTGTCAGAGAGACCGGTGCTCATGGGGTGGCCAATCATTTCCAATGCCGACATTACTCCAAGACGTCGCCGCCAGCTGACTGCCGAAACACCAGCGATGGAGAGAACTGAAGGCCTTGTGATTGGGTATTGTTAAGTTGAGTGACCAAGAGGCAAAAGTTGGAAAAAATCCAAATGCCAAGAGGTGGTAGCGTTACTGCTAGAGGCTGCTGCTAGTTTGCTTCTGAATTCTCAGCCGCAAGGGTCGCATAGAAAATAACAAAGGCAGTTGTGATTCTCAGGTGAGGACCGCACAGGCATAAAAGAGTATAAAACTCCTTTATGACTGATAATGGCCTGTGATTTCATTGAGGCTACATCATAAATATTCATTAATATTCGATGTTCCAGAGCCCAACGCTCCCCTCTCGGCACCATGCTGAAACAGAGAGAGACGGGCTCTCCCGACGGGCGTTGCAGTGTGCATTCACCCTCCACAGTTCAGGAGCACATACTGAGGACAAGCTGTTCTCCATAGGAAACGGGCTGCACTCCACAAAAAACAGACTGTCCTTCGTATGCGCAATCTTCCCTCTCTGACCAGAATAGAATCTCTCTTTGAGCGCAGAAAAGGAGCCAGATCTCACTGTAGAGTACACAAATCCATGAGTTGTGTGTGTGTGTGTGTGTGTGTGTGTGGGTGTAACGGGTGAGAATTTTTAACCCCGGCCTCCCACTCGTCCATATATTTGTTGAACGAAGGCATTACCAGTCAGCTAAAGACAAACTTGCCCCTAGCCAAGGGCAATGATGTTCTTTTGAATTTGAATTTGTTATGTCATCAGGGAGTGTTGTCGCAGTAACCTGCTACGAGCCTTTGCTTTCAATGCACTTTACCGTGCTTACTAGCGAACTAGCCGAGCGAACCACACATAATGTCGAGAATCTCCCCACACCACCGTGCCGTGGCCGACACTCTGAGGCATAACATTTACATTTACATTTTTGTCATTTAGAAGACGCTTTTAATCTAAAGCGACTTACAAGTGCATAGGTCCTTCCACAAGTTAAAAGCATAAAATCCATAACTAGCTAAAAAAACACATGAAGAGCTGTTCTAAACCAAAAGACAATTGTCATTGTAAGGGCAATTCTTAAATTTTTCAAATGAAGGGTTAGGGTTAGACAAGAGGGATATCGGAAGGGTGGGGGGTTGGGAATCAGGGGGGAGGACAGTGGTATAGTCTGAAAAGGTGTCTTTTTAGTCTTTTTATAAATATTGTGAGCGATTCTGCTGTCCTGACAGTGGTAGGCAACCCCAACGTCCCCCCCATCGTACCTTGTCTCCGTCCTCTCCAGCTGGCCCCAGGGGGCCGGAGGGCCCAGGCAGGCCTACAGGACCCTGAGCTCCGTCTCTCCCGGCCGGACCCAGGGGGCCTTTCTCTCCCTGAAACGTCCAGAGAGAAGCGAGCACGCCAGCATAACAGCACACGGTTACAAAGAGTAAACACTGGGAAACACTCGCACACTCCATGCAATGCTCCAGAATCTGAGTTTTAATCTGTCGGTAGATCTCCCGATGGATTAAAACATTGATATTGCAGCAGTACATGATGTGTGCCTTTCTCTCGCTGCGACAGAAATGAGTTTGTACCCTCAGAACTGCACCCTCGGAGCTACAGCCTCAAACACTGCATCCTACACTACACTGCATCTGCAGAAATACACCCTCAAACACTGCATCCTACACTACACTGCATCTGCAGAAATACAGCCTCAAACACTGCATCCTACACTACACTGCATCTGCAGAAATACACCCTGAAATACTCTCAGCACTGCAAAAAATGACAGTCTTAACAAGAGCTTCTTTTTTTTTCTCATTTCGAAAATATTAGCTTGTTTTAAGATCAGGTTAGGTCCAGTAGAAAATAGTGAAAGTCAAGCTGTCTTGCCTCATTGCCAATATTTTTGTCTAATTTAGCAAAAAAGTAAAATAAATAAGATTTTAAGTCTCAGTATAAGACTGAAATACTTGTTGAGAACTCTCACTCATAGAACACGCGGGCTACGATACCCATTGCACAAGCTCAGCATATACACTCACCGGGCCACCTTTCTCTCCAGCTGGGCCTGGGGGCCCCAGGGGCCCCGGACGCCCAGGAAGGCCAGGGGGTCCAGCAGGGCCGACAGGTCCCCGTTCACCAGGGGAGCCCTGCAGAGAGAGACATTCACAGAAGGCTCTCTCACTGTTGTGTACAATCATCTTAGTAAGCGTAAAAGCAGCACAAGGGGACAATCCGGAACACGAGAGACATCTCAAAACTTGCAGGAGATCCCACCACAATCTGTAACAAGCATCTCTATTTCCTCACTGTGACACATGAGAATCCCCTTCAGTGAGACAGCTTCTGCTTTGTGATTCTGTTGGCTCCAGTGATTTGTAACAGTAGCTATATGCACATTCAACTAAAATTATCCCTATGTTGTCATTTTCCAACAAATGCTTTAAGAAAGCAATTAATTGAACATCTATCTTGTATGGAAAAGTGATCACAGTGCAAATTAGATGTGGAGATGACTCCACTTGAGTATCAATGGGCTAAAACCAATGGGCTTAGTGTAAATCTGTCTACATTGTGTTTTTGAGGAAAAGCTCTGTACTTACTGCTGGTCCAGGGGCACCAATAGGGCCTTCGGTTCCTTTAAGGCCTGCTGCCCCCTGGTGGAGAAAGAAGGAAAGACCCGTGAAACAAAGAAATGTTTGGCGCCGTTCCAGAACTCTCTCTTCCTAATGTCTCTGAACTCTCTCTCTTCCTTATGTTTCTGAACTCTCTCTCTCTAATGCTTCTGAACTCTCTCTCTCCCTTATGTTTCTGAACTCTCTCTCCCTAATGCTTCTGAACTCTCTCTCCACTCTTCCAGATATCTCTCTCTGTGCCAGAATTGCCAGAAGTGTGTGTGACTGCCCGTGTGTGCATGTATGATTGTGAGAGCTCTGTTTATTTTTGTGTGTGTGGTGTTTGTTCGTTCTCTGGGATGTTCTTCTTGTGCCCTGTGTGGCTAAATTGAAGGCCTGACGGAATGCATATGGCAGAGGAACAGCAGATCCACACTCACCAGCGGTCCAGGTAGTCCTCGTTCCCCAGGGAACCCCCTCTGTCCTGGGGGACCGTCCTTCCCACCCGGGCCACCGGGACCAGGGTCCCCCTGTCAGCACAGCAACTTCCTCATTAGCCACTGCCTTCTGTATCCACATCCATCCCCACATGCCGGAACTATCTACCGTTACCCTCTTCCTCCCATCCCAGGGCTGCTTTAGGATTACCTTTACTCCCTCTTTCCCTGCAGGTCCGGGCAGGCCCTGCTCTCCTGGGGGCCCCGGGGGGCCGGGGTGTCCCCGATCTCCCAATGGGCCTGTCTCGCCTGCGGGGCCCTTCAGAGTGGAGAAGGGGTGGTCAGGCAAATGTTTGCAGAGGCCATATTGATTCCCCTTCAGGTAGGTTCTTAGCACGTATAGTAAACATGAATTATAAATGTAGCACTTTCTGTACATTCACTGTTTTTTATACTGTGCCCATGTATCTGATAGGTCATGTATGAAATCATTTTCTAATCAAACAAATACATGAATAAATATGTAAACATATAATAATAATAACATAATACAATAGTACATCTATTAGGTGGATGTCATACAGAACTGTACATAGCCACCTCTCTGAGCAACTTTGCCTGGCCCAAACGTAATGACATCAAACAGGGGTCGCGGAAACAGATGAGGTGATCGGGAGATCTAATCACTACACATCAACATGTGATTGGCAGATGTGTCACTCATTTTCAGAATCCAATATAAAATTATGTTTAGTCTAGCAGTCAGACTGTTGCTAGCCCTCAAGGGTTAGAATGGCAGGAATCGTTGCCTTGGACTACATTAGACTGGAAATTCCTTCACACATCAGAAATCAGACCGATTTAAACAAACAGTGGTCCAATAACAGGAAAGGACCATTCAAATCTCTGCAATTTTGGCCTAGCAGAGAATACCTAAATGAATATGGTGCAGCTGTGCAGTTAGACTGGGTAATAATAGTTCTGTACTTTCTACTTGGTTTGTAGCTCAGTGACATTCACTGTCCAGTGCATGAAGAATTAGGCTGTGTACAGCATGCAGACCAACAGTGTTCACAGCATCCATAATTACATTGTTCACTGAATAGGTTCATATTGTTCTCTGAGTATGTTCTTCTGTTCAAAATCTGTTTTGTTTGCTTGGTTTGACTGGTAAGGGTTGTGCTATGACTGAAACTGGGCAGATAACCGTGCATAGTATTACTGTAGTCCATCTCTCTATGGGTCAGGTGAATCTGAGGCTGAGCAGGTAACTCACCTGTGGTCCCACCACACCGGGAGGTCCTGGGGGGCCAGTTTTACCTTGGAAACCCTGAGGACAGAGAAACGATCAGAACAGGGGCAGAGGGCCAGCCATTCAAATTTACACCAGAATAGCCAGCACCTGTCCGCTGTATTAGAATGCACATGATAATGAACATGATTATCACAATCCATAACAGGAATAAAAGACTAAAAAAACATGTTCATTGTTATTGTTATTGTTTGCACCTACACAATAATACATTACTATAGTAATAATTGAATATATACCCTGCTGTAAAATCCAGCTATACCAACTTGAAAATTGAGCTTGTCAAGCTGTTCATAAGCTGAGTATAAACTAGCCTGGCCAAGCATATATGGTCATATAGCAGGTCTAGCTGGGTATGAGCTGGTCAGAAAGTGCTCGTAGCTTGTCTGAGCAGGTGAAACTGGGCATGACTGCCAATAATAACTTTGAACCCTTGCTACAGCCTGCAGTACTTACCAACTTCTTCTGCAGCAATAGAAGGATTAATCGGAAGAAATATCCACAACCAAGGGGTCCAGGAGGGCAACTAAGTGACGAGTAAGTAAATATCTAGCTGACAACCTGCATCAAAATCCTGGTTGTGGATGCTTCAAGTTTCACTTTGTTGTCACACCGTTGCAACCTAAAGAAAATGTCCTGGCACCGCCATGAAAAAATGGTCGTAAAATGCAACCGTTTAGTTGCAGTCTGGATCCCTGAATGACCTTATCTTCTTCCACACCAGGTCAGCCCTAACCCCAGCTGAAACTAAGAGGTGCTCACCGTTTCACCTCTCTGTCCGGGATGCCCTGGCAGTCCTTCCTTCCCAGCTGGACCCTGAGGCACAGATAAAGTCCATATGAATGAGGAGTGCTTACCCAATCACACGCTCACACACGCACAGAAATAAGCGTCTCAAATCTTCCCATTGGTCAGTCTTCTATACTCACCGGAGGGCCCTTCGGTCCGAGGAATCCTATTGGCCCCTGAGGCCCAGGTAGGCCCTGAAGCAGAGAAAACAATTCTGCATCACAGTGGGGCATGACACCTCTCCATAAGGATTCAGAGTATTATCAGAGACAGAAACACCAGGAAGGGAGGAATGAGTCTTACCCTTTCGCCTAGTGGTCCAGGAGGCCCGTCATGTCCTGAAGTACCCTAAACGGTTCAGGCAGAGAGAGGGGAAACCATTCATTAAGTCTGTTAGGAAATGAACTCACTTTAATATGAATATGGGAATGTAAGCCGATCACAACAGGCAGATGGGAGTGTTTGGGGGCCTCACCTTTGGTCCTGACTTTCCTGTAGGGCCCCTTGGTCCCCTTTCACCACGCGGCCCCTGGGCAACAGAGACAAGACAGGGTGAGAGGAGACACACACAGCACAGGGGCCACAGTAAACCACAGCGCGCTACAGTCACAGACTAGCTTTTGTAAACATCTACCATTCCATTTTGTAAACGCTTAACCGCGTAACCGATACTGCTTATGACTGCTATTTAAAAAATAATAAGAATGAAGTAGGCTTACTTGCAAAAGATTTATTGCATTTTCAATTTTTTTTGGGCCATCTTAAATAGACCGATTTGAATTTAAACATTTTCAGTCAGGTAATTGCCTAATTGGCAAATCAAAAGAAACATTAGCATTGACTCAAGGTCATTACAGCTTCTCTAGACAGGCTGTCACGGTCTTCCGTCAAGGAATTTTGTAGTCGGGTTCAAACCCTGCTTTCACTTGGTGTTGGTTTTACGGTCTACAGGAGTTTCCCACCAGAAAGCAGCTACTAATAATCTTCACATGGAACCGATACAACCACCATAGTTTAGCTTCGGCTAGTTTTCCTCAAAGAAAAATGAAACCTTAGGATATTGAAGCAGAAAATGACGTAGCTACTTGGAAATGAATGGGATATTGGGTGTTTTTCTATAAGTGGTGAAAGAGCATGTATTTTAAACAGAGCTCACCATTTCGGCTTCAAAACAAAATAAAGGGTTAGTAATTTTTTGTTAATGTTTACAACTCGTACAATGTTGAACCGTTCACAGCCCTAAGTCACAGTGAAGCATACTGCAGTCTAACAGAAGTACAATCTCAGATCCACACTGCAGGCTAACAGGAGCACAGTCACACCGATCCACACTGCAGGCTAACAGGAGCACAGACACACAGATCCACACTGCAGGCTAACAGGAGCACAGACACACAGATCCACACTGCAGGCTAACAGGAGCACAGACACACAGATCCACACTGCAGGCTAACAGGAGCACAGACACACAGATCCACACTGCAGGCTAACAGGAGCACAGACACACAGATCCACACTGCAGGCTAACAGGAGCACAGACACACAGATCCACACTGCAGACGAAAAAGCAGGGACAGGGTAAAACTTACAGTGGGTCCTCTTTGCCCCCTTGGACCAGCCTTTCCAGGTACACCCTGAGGAGAAAGAAAAGATGGGACACATACGCACACTCAACAACCACTTCATGGCATACGTACACGTACAGATAAATTACATTCTACTGTAGAGCCTGTCTACCATCATACTGCAAAGGCTTACAAAACTCATACCACTTGTGACACGCTGTATTATGTTTAAATTACTCCATAGATCAGTTAATGTGCTTCTTGCATTTACTAGGATTTATTGGAATATGCTACCTCAGCATCTACAAATGACATTTGTGGAGCTTCCTTACGAGACAATTTCAGACCGTCAAAGCAATGGGTAGATGCTGGCCCAGTATGAACACAAGCTTAAGAGCTCCAGGAGCTGCGTGGGTCCTCGTTGGGGAAAATGGAAATGCTAGGCCAGGAAAACAAAGCTATGTTCTCCTAACATTTATCTGTAGTGACAATGCACTAATCACACATAGACCCAATGACCCAGCTCTAATGAAACATGCCACTAGTCACGGCACTACATCAACGTCACAGTTCTGGATGCAGCTTCTGATGCGTGCACAGAATCATTAAGACCGAGCGCTTCAATAAGCAGAGCACAAGACTTTCATTTAAAACAACAGCTCACATTAAGTGAGAAACGATTCAGACTCTGGCCTTTCCAGAGCAGAAACATGTTGTTTGTTAAGCTAATTCCTGTCCCACTCTTGGTATTGCTCATGTGGTGTGGTCCACTCTCACATCAATAAAATTCACCAAAATGGTTCAAGTTATCAAACATTTATTTCAGACTGCACTTTTTGAAGGTGTGCAATATTCATTCCATGCCAGCAGTGAAAGGCATTCATCAAATTTGATTGAAAACACGCATTCAAGACAAACTGGAAGGTCTTGTTTTTCATCAGATTGCCGGAAATGAAATAAATCATCCTAACTTACACGAGTTCCTTTTTCTCCGTTGGCTCCTGGGAAACCTTGAAATCCCTGAGATCCCTGTAACCCAGTGAGAGAGAGCGCTGTTCAGCCAATCAGCACACAGGAGCGTCGCAGACAGTCAGAGAACAGGCACGTATGGCCCAGTAGTAGCTTTGACATAATGATGCACATTTATCGTGTCATAAAAACAAAACACATATTTCATTGTATTTCAGTCACTGAAAATCTTCTGTACAGTCACACTAATTTCCCGAGAGAAAATAAAACAGGGCTGGACTGGGATTTGAGCCCATGATCACTGGTCTACACCATGGGCCAGCCCATTTAACTGGCCACTGATACACGCACACACTACCTGAGGCCACTCACCTTTGGACCTTGTCTTCCTGGGTATCCTGGCAACCCCGGAACTCCCAGCTTACCCTACAATCACAAGGAAGCCAAAGTTTAAACCTTGACATGGTTTTGTTTAACAAGTGAATTTACCCACTACTTATACAAGTAGCTTCTTTGACTGCCAATGTTCTCGAACAAATACACAATATTAGGTATTTATTATAGCTATTTGTTTGACTTATTGGTCTTCTGCTGCTGTAGCCTATCCATGTAGGGGTTTGATGCATTGTGTGTTCAGAGATGTTCTTCTGCATACCACTGTTGAAATGTGTAGTTATTTGTCTGTCCCTTATCATCTGACCTCTCTCATTAACAGGGCATTTTTGCCTGCAGAACTGCTGCTCACTGGATGTTTTTTGTTTTTTTGCACCATTTTCTGCAAACTCTAGAGACTGTTGTGCATGTAAATCCCAGATCAGCAGTTTCTGAGATACTCAAACCACCCCGTCTGTCACCAACAATCATTTCACGGTCAAAGTCACTTAGATCACATTTCTTCCCTATTCTGACATTTGGTCTGAAAAACAGCTGAACCTCTTAACCATGTCTGCATGTATTTAGTTGCAGTCACATCATTGGCTGACGAAATATTTGCATCAACAAGCTGGTGTATAGGTCTACCTAATAAAGTGTTCACTGAGTGTATGTTGCACATACAGAAATTGCACTTAATAAGTATCTTATCCAATATGTATTAATGTAACATTAATATTTTATTTGATAAAGATTTTACTTACTATGCTATGTCTTTATCTCTGGGTCTCAATGTTTTTTCCAGTCTAATTAGCTACATGCCCCTCTGG